>NW_026615732.1:0-41232 GCF_000801105.2 Raphanus sativus
CCATTATCTTCAGATTCTTATCAAAACCAGGATGACACCCACGATCTAAGAAGCTTTATTTGGAACCACTAATCAGTTGGAGGAATAACAGCCGAAGTTTAATAAATCTCATAGGAGTTGTGAGCAACAAAAGATATCCCACTTTCTATCCAGATGATTCCAGATTAGCCTGTTCGGACATATGGCAATATCTTCATGATTCTTATCAAACCAGGGATGAACCACGATCTAAGAGCTTTTATTTGGAACCACTAATCAGTGGAGAATAGCCAGGAAGTTGAATAAATCTCATAAGTGTTGTGAGCAACAAGATATCCCCTTCTATCCAGATGATTCCAGATTAGCCTGTTCGGACATATGCCATTATCTTCATGATTCTTATCAACCAGGATGAACAACGATCTAAGAAGCTTTATTTGGAACCACTAATCAGTGGAGAATAACCAGGAAGTTGAATAAATCTCATACAGTGTTTGAGTAAGAAGATATCCCACTTTCTATCCAGATGATTCCAGATTAGCCTGTTCGGACATATGGCAATATCTTAATGATTCTTATCAACCAGGATGAACCAAGATATAAGAAGCTTGATTGGGAACCAGTAATCAGTGGAGAATAACCAGGAAGTTGAATAAATCTCATAGGAGTTGTGAATAAGAAGATATCCCACTTTCTATCCAGATGATTCCAGATTAGCCTGTTCGGTCATATGCCATTATCTTCATGATCTTATCAAACCAGGATGAACCACGATCTAAGAAGCTTTATTTGGAACCACTAATCAGTGGAGAATAACCAGGAAGTTGAATAAATCTCATAGGAGTTGTGAGTAAGAAGATATCCCACTTTCTATCCAGATGATTCCAGATTAGCCTGTTCGGACATATGCCATTATCTTCATGATTCTTATCAAACCAGGATGAACCACGATCTAAGAAGCTTTATTTGGAACCACTACTCAGTGGAGAATAACCAGGAAGTTGAATAAATCTCATAAGTGTTGTGAGCAAGAAGATATCCTACCTTCTATCCAGATGATTCCAGATTATCCTGTTCGGACATATGCCATTATCTTCATGATTCTTATCAAACCAGGATGAACACGGTCTAAGAAGCTTTATTTGGAACCACTAATCAGTGGAGAATAACCAGGAAGTTGAATAAATCTCATAAGTGTTGTGAGCAAAAGATATCCCACCTTCTATCCAGATGATTCCAGATTAGCCTGTTCGGACATATGCAATTATCTTCATGATTATTATCAAACCAGGATGAACCACGATTCTAAGAAGCTTTATTTGGAACTACTAATCAGTGGAGAATACCAGGAACGTTGAATAAATCTCATAGGAGTTGTGATTAAGAAGATATCCACTTTTCTGTCCAATGATTCCAGATTAGCCTGTTCGGACATATGGCATATCTTCATGATTCTTATCAAACCAGGATGAACCAATATGTAAAGAAGCTTTATTGGGAACTGTCATGTCCCCGATCCTGGATTTGATCATTTGGATCGACCATTGGTGCAAGGAGACGCGCCAGTCAGGTCATGTGACCTAAACACAAGGGTATCATGGCCTGGAAGTAAGGTTAAGGGCATCAGGAAACTAAGATATAGCTAAACAAGAAGGAGACAAGTATAAAGGAGCTGTACAAAGTGTATGGCAGCTGGGCGATGCAGTGAGCAAGCTCGGCCAGCTAGATGAAGTGTAGTGCAGCTCAGTGTAGCTCACTGAAGAGTGTGTCAGCTCCCTGAGCTGGATGAACTAGCTCACTCAGCTGGGTCAGCTGGGAGTCAGCTCATCTCAGCTGGATGGACTGTTCGGGTTTCGGGCCGATGGTCCGGGTCTGGGCCGGTGGCGGGCTGGTTGGTCCGGTCATTGGGTCTGTGGGCTGTTGGGCTCATGTGGGCAAGTCATGGGCTTGGGTATCACCCTGGGCTTGTCATGGACGTGCCTAGATGGGTCTGGAACCTTCCATGGCTGAACAGGTACGATCTGGACCGTTGATTACAATCGATGGTCAAGATCTGTTCCGAAGGGCTGCGTGGAAGGGATGTGTCTCTTTGCACATGACTCCTGGTTGCCTATAAATAGGGTGCACGACCAGAGATCATTTCATTCAGTTTCTCTCTGTCTGATACAGTCAGAGACAAAGGACACACGTCCTAAACACAAAGATCCCCCAAAGAAAAACGAGGATCCAAGCCATAAGGGCAAGATCTGCGATCAAAACCATAAGGGCTTGATCCGAGTCTGGTGCATATGGCTTGAGCCATATGAGGCTGTGGCTTATATAAGTCACTAAGGCCAATAGGAAGACCTATTCCTGAAGGGAATTAGGCGCAATGGACCAAGGGTCCAAGGGCGGTTAGCCGGGAGACGAGCAGACCAACCTGCAAGGGCTATAGCGGCTGTAAGTGGTTCTATCTCTGTATCTTTATATTATTATATCTATATGATATATATACATATGGAGAACGTGGTAGTTATCCATGTTACCATGTCATAGACCCTCATGTCATGGTCGGTTACGTTGATCGCTAACCATAGCCAATAGATTGGATCAAGGGGTACTAGTCGCCAAAGGTTGCGTGTTGCCAAGAGTCATGAGTTACCAAAGGTTGTGAGATACCAAAGGATGCAAGTAACCCTAAGGTACGAGATACCAAGGGTTGCAAGTATCAAAGGGTACGAGGACCAAAAGGTACCAATGACCAAAGGGTGCATCGTGATCCAAAAGCGAATGTACTGTGATCCAAGATCTGCGATCATGTCGTGATCCAAGAGGTACGAACGTGTCGTGATCCAAGAGGTACGAACGTGTCGTGATCCAAAGGGTACGAACGTATCATGATCCATGGGATGTGTACGGGTCGTGACCGAAAGGATACGAACGGGTCGGGACTGAAAGGGTACGAACGGAATGAGACCAAAAAGGGTACGAGTGATTCGATTGATATAAGGACACCATTTGCATTGTGTTGGGCATGGACTCACACAATGGCAATGGGTTCTTAGTTTAGGTCAATACATGAGTGTAAGGAAATAGCGAAGGCCTTAACGGCTAAGTGAAATCCATACATCGTGATTGATGTGTGAACCATGATCCATGGTTAATGGATGGATGGTTCTACCCGCAAGGGCTTAGTGGGATATCTTACGATCAACCTCGGGTTGGTGAGTAAGATAGGCGCCATATGCCTTATGTAGGGCATGGACCCACATGATGGCAATGGAAGGCCGGTTATGTCAGTACATGCTAAGTAGACGATGGCTTTATTATTTTGTGTAATCTGAGTGTTAATGAAGATTAAAGAAGGTTGAAAAGAGATTAAGAGACTAAAGTATCAAGAAGAGTTCTTAGATTTAATAGTGTATAGTGAATAAGTCTAGAGAGAAATGAGACTAACTTGCTTAATCTTATTAATGAGCTGAGATTACAAATATATAGTAAGAGAGGAACCAAAGGTTTGCGCAAATGAACCTAGACAGATTACTATACTAAGCATGTGGAGTCAACATGGCAAGGCTGGATGGTTTGAATTGTATGGCTGAGAGAGCTCACATGCTTTGGACCTTTACAGCCTGTCCAAAGCTGTATGCGCGCCTCTCTTCCTTCACACAAGACTCAACGGTCTGATCACTATTCAAAACCTCTCCTTTAGTCTAAAGCTCTTGCCATCTCTTCTCACTTGCCCGGGTAACTTCTTTTCACCTTTCACTATTACAGTAACTCCTTATTTACTGTGGTAACTAAAAGTTACTGTAATAGTGCCAACCCCAAATATGCTCAACACTTCTTCTCTTCTCTTATTACCACTTCATCTCAACACTCCCCCTCAAGCTTGACCATATGGAACAAGTCAAGCTTGGAAAGCCATGAGATCTTCCTCATTAAAAACCTCACCAAGGAAAACCCATTGGGACAAAACCTTGATGAGGGAAAAAGAGTGAAGACCTCATAGCTAAGGGGATCAGCTCCTCTTGCTCAAATCAATGAGGCCCAACCTGATATGGATGGACTCCATTGTCTTCTGCCTCGCAGCCTTGGTGAACACATCAGCCAACTGATCTTCACTTCTAGTGTAACATGGTAAGATCACTCCAAGCACAATCATCTGTCTGACCTTGTGGCAATCCACTTCTATGTGCTTGATCCTCTCATGGAACACTGAGTTAGATGCAATGTGAATAGCTGCTTGGTTATCACAATGCATAGTCATTGGTGTAGCTTGATCGATCTCTAAGTGCTTCAGAATTCCCTTGATCCACACAAGCTCATTGGTTAGCTTCAGCATGGCTCTATACTCAGCTTCAGCACTAGAACATGAGACCACCTTCTGCTTCTTACTCTTCCAAGTAACCAAGTTCCCACCAATGAAAGTGCAATAGCCAGTGGTTGATCTTCTATCAGCTCTATCTCCTGCCCAATCAGCATCACAATAGCCCACCACTTCTGTACTCTTGTTACAACCCATCCATACACCAAGACCTTGAGTCCATTCAGGTACATCAGCAACCTCTCTACCATTCTCCAATGGTGTTCCTTTGGAGTTTGCATATGCTGGCTTACCTGATTCACAGCAAAACAAATGTCAGGCCGAGTGATGGTTAAATAGATTAACTTACCAACAAGCTTCCTATAAAGCTTTGGATCATGGAAGAGGTTGCTATCTTCAATCTCCCCCTCACGTGGGACCTTGTACCCATCCTCCATAGGCATTTTAGCCACTTTGCCTCCATATGCACCTGCATCTTTCAAAAGATCAAGTGTATATTTCCTTTGAGAGATAAACAATCCTTCCTTGGCTCTGCACAACTCAATACCAAGGAAGTATTTCATCTCTCCTAAATCTTTAATGTCAAAGACAGATTTGAGATACTCCTTTGTTTCCTTGATACCTGTTTTATCAGAACCAGTGATGATAATATCATCAACATACACAAGGATTACAATGATACCTGAGGAGGTGACCAATGTAAAGAGAGTATGATCAAGTTCTGACTTCCTGAACCCTCTACCATTCAAGGTTGTGCTCAGCTTGTGGTACCAAGCTCTAGGAGATTGCTTGAGACCATAGATTGCTTTCTTCAGTCTCAACACATTTCCTTTCTTCACTAGATGCTCAAGACCAGGTGGTGGCAACATATACACTTCATCTTCAAGTTCTCCTTGTAGAAAAGCATTCTTTACATCCATTTGCCATAGATCCCACTCTAGATTCACTGCCAATGAAAGAACCACTCGGATTGTATGAAGCTTAGCCACTGGAGCAAATGTATCAATGTAATCTTCTCCATAGGTTTGAGTAAATCCTCTTGCCACCAATCTTGTCTTGCGCCTGTCTATCTTTCCATTTGGAAGATACTTGATAGTGAAGATCCATTTACTTGATACAGCTCTCTTCCCTTTAGGTAAGGAACTCTCATACCATGTGTCATTCTTGATCATGGCATCAGCCTCTGCATTGACTGAGTCTCTCCATTCTTGTATCAGCATAGCTTCCTCAAAGCTTCTTGGTACATAGCTCTCATCCAAGCTTACTTGAAATGCACAATGTTCTTCCGGGAAGTGAGCAAAGGAACACACAGCTTGGGAGGGATGCTCCACAGCCTGGGCATTGTAGTACACTCTTGTGTTTACCCAGTTGGAAGCATCTCTCTTAACTCGTGTGCTCCTTCTCAAGACTTGTTCTGGTTCCTGCTCTTGCAATGGTACTTGATCTCCATGCTGAGGTGAACTCTCTTGTGCATCTCCACTTTCTTCAAGCTGACTCTCTTCAGCTCCACCATGCTGATCACTTGGTTCCCCACTTTGATCATGAGAACCACCTTGATCATGAGAGCCAGAGCTTTCCTCTCCACTTGAGCTATCTCTGGTCTCACTTGCTGAACTCTCTCTGGTTTGATTCCCCCCCACATGATCAAGGTGGGGACTATGTTGACTCGGACCAGGCACTCCTTGCTCTCTTGTTGCTGATCCCATATTCTGATCCTGGGTCATATTGATTCCAAGACCCTCCAAGATGGTTCTCAATGTAGCAGCTCTATCCGAGGTAAGATCCTTCAAATCTTCCTGATTCTGCTCCTCATAGTAACCTCTTTCTTCTATGAACTTGACTTCTCTTGATACTAACACTCTTCTTGTGTCAGAATCATAACACTTGTACCCCTTTTGACTTGAGGAATACCCAATAAACATAGCCTTCACACTCCTAGCTTCAAGTTTGTTTCTCATCTCTCCAGGCACCATCACATAACAAAGGCAACCAAACACTCTCATATGCTCCAAAGAAGGCTTGTACTTGTTCAAGACCTCAAAAGGAGCTTTCCCTTTCAGCACCAAAGTAGGGGTTCGGTTGATCAAGTAACAAGCTGTAGTCACAGCATCACTCCAGAACCTCTTAGGAACTCTAGACTGAAGCATCATTGTTCTTGCTACCTCCATGAGATGTCTATTCTTCCTTTCAGCAACTCCATTTTGCTGTGGTGTGTATGGACAACTCGTTTGATGCAAGATCCCATGCTGTGCTAGATGTTGCTTGAATGCATTGCTAGTGTACTCTCCTCCATTATCAGACCTGAAAATCTTTATCTTGGCATGATATTGGTTAGTTACATAAGCTTGAAAATTTTTAAATGCATCAAGAACCCTATCTTTGGTTGGAATAAGTGTTAGCCAGGTGTATTTGGATTTTTCATCAATGAAAGTGACATAATACCTATAGTTATCTCTAGACAAGCAAGGTGAGGTCCAAACATCAGAGTGAATAAGATCAAAGCAGTTCTCATAAACAGTAGAAGAGTTTGAAAACACAGTTTTACAATGCTTGCCCAAAATACAAGCTTCACAATCATTATTCTCAAAAGAAACACCTGGCAACATCAGTTTAAAAGCCTTATTATGAGGGTGTCCTAGTCTAGAATGCCACAATGCATTTTTACTCAAACTAGAAGTGGGAAAAGATGTAAACGAGCAGCTAAAGTTGGAAACAGGAGCAAGATCTTCAAGCAAATACAAATCACCCTTGGTCACTCCTTTTCCAATCAACTTGCTGCTTTTAATATCCTGAAACTTCACATCATCAGGGCTAAAGATCACATTGCATTGTAAATCAGTAGCACATCTCTTGACAGATAATAAATTTGAAGTGAAATCAGGCATATAAAGAGCTTTAGACTCTTTATCAAACAGTTTGAGACTTCCTATTCCTTTAATAGGAATCCTATCACCATTTGCTATCATCACATGACCACTATATGGGAGAATGTCCTTGATCAACTTAGTATCACTAATCATATGATGGGATGCACCAGAATCAACTATCAAGGGCTTAGCAGCATGAGAACTAGCAATAAGAGCAAGGATACTAGATGGTTTCAATGCATGATCAGTCTTAGCAATACTAGCAAACACAGGATGATTATGCATTTCTTTTACACTCGGATGCATCCTATCAATGCTCATGATCTCCATAGGAGATTCTATCAACCTAGCACCAAAAGAGTACTCAAGAGTGTTACCAAAGTTACCATGATCCTTGAAAAGCTTTATGAGAGCATCAAGGTCAGATTTCTTGAGGTACTCTTGCTCATGGTTGTTGCGGATGGTAGGAGTGCCCGAGTAAGCCACTAGAGACTTGCCATTCCCACTGTCTTGCCCCTCCATCATCTCATGGTTCTTGCTGGTACTTGCTGCACTTGGTCCACCACTTGAACCATCCGACATGTTTGCCCTTTCTCTTGCCTCGCGATCCTTCAAGAACTTGGCTGGCTTCATGTGTGGATGGAGAATCCAACACTGACTCTTCTTATGGCCTTGCTTCTTGCAGTGATCACAGGTTCCATTGAACTTCCTCTCCTCATACTTTCCATGCGCAGCTTTGTTTGCTTGAGCAGCTTCTCCTAGCTCTCCTTGTGTGGCTTGATTTGCCAATGATAGCTCATTCTTCTTGCTGAACAGCCCTATGGAACCTTGTTCCTTTTGAATCCGAGCACACACTTCTTCAAGATCCGGGAGGTTATCTTCTCTTAACAACTTCATCACCAAGCCATTGTAGACCGGGTTCAATGTAAGTAGCAATCCAAAGACTTTGTCTTGCTCCCTTCTTTTGTTTAGCTCATCAGCATCAGTTGTGCTCGGCCTCAGCATCTCTAGTTCAGACCATAGTGATCTAAACCTCCCCAAGTGCTTAGTGAACTCCATGTCTTCTTGAACCAAGTGATTGATGGCATGCTTTACCTCAAACACTCGGCTAAGGTTTGATGTATTGCCATACACCTTCTTGAGAGTGTCCCACAACTCCTTAGCTGTCTCACAATAGCTGTAAGCTTCTAGTATGGGTGGATCGAGTGATGCGTGTAGCACAGACATCACCAACATGTCTTCTTGTTCCCATTTCTCCATGGCTTCATCCGGAGCTTCTTCTCCATCTTCTCCTTGTGTAATAAGCTTTGGCTTTGGAGCTACTCCTGGTATGATATGCTTCCAAAGTCCCTTACACCCAACAGTGGTTCTCACCATCCGAGACCACACCAAATAGTTTGTTCCCTTGAAACAAACCGCAATCTTCATGTTGTTGTTGTTCATCCCACTCTCCATGTTGCAAGATGAAACCTTTTGTCTTGTATCTTCCTTGAACTTGTGTTGTAGATCTTGAAACCGCTTCTCACGAACCAGACTTGAATCCACAACCTTCTACTAAGCTTTCCCGAACCAAACTTGTGCAAAGAAACTCCTCACACCACAAAGAAACAAACTTGAGCTCAAAACCGACTTGATCTTCAAACTTCAAGAACACTTCTCTTTGGATCTTCACAAGGAATCACCAAAGAGTCCAAACGAACCCAGATCCTTTCAACCTGGCTCTGATACCATATTATTTTGTGTAATCTGAGTGTTAATGAAGATTAAAGAAGGTTGAAAAGAGATTAAGAGACTAAAGTATCAAGAAGAGTTCTTAGATTTAATAGTGTATAGTGAATAAGTCTAGAGAGAAATGAGACTAACTTGCTTAATCTTATTAATGAGCTGAGATTACAAATATATAGTAAGAGAGGAACCAAAGGTTTGCGCAAATGAACCTAGACAGATTACTATACTAAGCATGTGGAGTCAACATGGCAAGGCTGGATGGTTTGAATTGTATGGCTGAGAGAGCTCACATGCTTTGGACCTTTACAGCCTGTCCAAAGCTGTATGCGCGCCTCTCTTCCTTCACACAAGACTCAACGGTCTGATCACTATTCAAAACCTCTCCTTTAGTCTAAAGCTCTTGCCATCTCTTCTCACTTGCCCGGGTAACTTCTTTTCACCTTTCACTATTACAGTAACTCCTTATTTACTGTGGTAACTAAAAGTTACTGTAATAGTGCCAACCCCAAATATGCTCAACACTTCTTCTCTTCTCTTATTACCACTTCATCTCAACAGGCTTATCATGACTAAGGGTCGGTTCATGTTCCATGACGGTGGATCGATGGCCGAGTACTAGTATAGATAGTCACGTTGCTGGAGTATGAGCATTGATGTGATTATCCAAGATGTCAACCTCAGGGTTGATAACTTCGAGATTGGCTAACAGTCATGACGAAGTGTATGGCCAGTATTATGTGTCGTTGACCATAAGTACTAAGCCTAAGTGTGACTGTTCAAGGAATGCCGTGTAAGGATTGATCATGGTTAAGTATGGACGACCTGACCATAGATAATGGAACCAGGTGTCGAAACTAACCTGATTAACGAATACATCGGTTGGTATGAACAAGTCATATCTTTGTCTGGGTTAAGTCCCAAGGCCGGTCAGGCCAGATGAAGACTCATCGAATCCAAAAGTCATGTGAGGATGGTTGGTTGTTTGACTTAGGATTATGATGGGCTTTGTTAGTCCAAAAGAAGGACTTGGTACTATTGTCTATAAGGCAAGGGAGTGTGCATGAGCCAAAAAGGGCCAGATGCATATCTCTTAACCGTTCGAAGACTTCTCAAAGGTTACTTATGTCTGTGGGGATGGTTGGTTGAATGACTAAGTACCTAGGGGAGCTGTTTAATGCAGGAATCATTATAAGGACCTTAAGTAAGATCATTGAGTGATCGTGGTCCAGTACACAAGCAAGTGTAGTTCAAGTCAATGGTGGTCCGATGAGCTAACCAGCTCCGTAGATGTGGCCAAGGTATGATCTAGCTATGTTTACATAGATCTAGATAGAATGGTTTAGGGGAATGGAACCTCAAAATCGTATGACTTGGTCTCGGTTTAGGATTGACCTTTAAGCTGATTGGTAGTTGAGTAAACTAACCAAGGCTAAGGTAATTCGACCAGACAAAGGTTAGATTGGTTTTAGACCAATGGTTGATAGATAATATTCCGCTGTGCATAAGTTGAAAGGATCTAAGCTAGGAAATGACTAAGGTAGTCTTAAGCTAAGGTCCAAGATAGACTTCGCCTTTAGGCGAAAGTATATATAAAGATTGAAAAATTAAGAGGTTCGGCCAGGAAGTGGACCGAGCGACGTGAGGCGTCGACCGCGGCCTAGTCGGCCGGGTTCGGGTCTTACAAGTTGGTATCAGAGCCAGGTTGATTCTAGGATCGTTGGGTTGTGGTTGTTCACCCATGCATCCGGACAAGTATATGCTGATGTGATTAATCCACCAGTTTTATTGTTGACTCAGCTGGAGGAAGTTAACAATGAAGCTGGATTGACTGTAAGTCAGCTCAACCCTACTGAGGTTCTAGTGGGGGAGAGCTGAGCTGCAGCTGGAAGGGGAAGTTGAATCCTCTTGTGATGTGAACCGGGCTGATTCAAACATTGTTGCAAACAATGAGAGGACTAACCGGTTGATTGGGCAGCTGTTTTGGCAGCTAATGATCAAGCTGGGCCAGTAGCTGAGGTGGTCTAGATTGATCCACCAGCTAGGGCAGCTTGGTTAGTGGACTACCTGAGGGTGCTGGAGCACATAGCTCAGATGAGAACTAAGTATTTCTCATGTAGTATGGATCCTTTTGAGGCAGATGAGTGGAGGTTCTGATTGGGTTGTAACTTCAGCTCAACTCACTGCTCAAAGGTAGTATGTTCCAAACCAAAATTATTTCTGGAAACTGAGACGACCATGGAACCTTACTAGGTGAGCCAAGAGGGAGCTGAGGCAAGATAGGGTATCATGCTTGTGAACGGGAAAGTTCCAAGGTGAACCGGCTTGGCCAAGATGCATTCTCCAAGGGCAAGATCCTGAAACAGAAGGTTGGTTGATCTAGTTATCTGGAAATAATAGACGGATTGGACGGATCGATGCAGTGCAAGATCTTGTATGGATGACCTGGACCAGGGAAGTAACATGAACCTGAGAGTGGCTTAGGTTGAAAGAAACGTGCAGCACTCTTTGGGGGTAAGTGTTATCCTTGGTGGCCGTTCAAAACAAGTGAGCATTTGCGAGGTTCAAGTTGGTTTAAGGGAGACGCTACATGGCTAGTATACGAGTGGCTTGGGATCAGATGGATCAGCTTGGACTCGGTATAAGCCAAGGTAGGATTCCTTAGATCAATTTGAATGGATTGAGTATACGATGTTAAGTGGCTTAGTATGATGGGGATTGAGGTATATTATAAACACTCTTGTGAATGGTATGGGACATTCACAGAAGTGTGACACTTTGGAGAATGGTATGGGACGTTTTCCAAATGTGTGATCAAACCGATATCTTACTCATCTAGGTACTTAATGATCGGTGGTGTGGAAACACATGTACTTTCTGATACTGGAGCTACACATAGGTTTGTGAGTCCAGGATTGATCGGAAAGGGTTTGTTCCAGATGGGAACATGGGATTGTCTGGTTAGAGACATCCTGGTATTGATCACAGACAGGGTAATGCCTGCGGATCTGGTTGTTGATCACAGACAGGGTAATGCCTGCGGATCTGATTGTAGTCCGCCTTAAGAATCACGAGGTGATCATAGGCATGGACTGGCTTGGCAAGAATCGGGCCACCTTGGACTGTCATCATGAGAGGATGCAGTTTGAGAGTGGGTGTGGACCCCCGATCAAGTACCAAGGTATTAATCCGGCCTCTGGATGCTTAGTGTTATCAGCAGTCCGTGCAGAAAGGATGCTTGAGCGGGGTTGTTGAGCCTAGTTGGCCACAACCAGCACTAAGGAGGTCGTAGGGGTTGGTGGCCCGGACGGGATACCGCTGGTCAGTGAGTTCGAGGATGTGTTTCGGGCGCTACAGGGCATTCCCCCTGATAGGGCTGACCCGTTCATAATAGAACTGGAACCAGGGACGGCCCCAATGTCAAAGAACCCATACTGCATGGCTCCTGCCGAGATGGCCGAGCTGAAGTCGACTAAGTCTAGTGAGGGACGAGGGTCGCAGCACAACCAAGTCGGAGATTGACCTATGATTGGATTGAGACGGTGGAGTCCCGGAGTGGACAGGACCAGAATGTGATCGAGTTCTTTAAGACTTGACTGATACATTGAGTAGCTTGGAGATTGGGTAAATCTACTAAGACTCGAGTATGCAGTATGTTCTTAAGGACTGAAGATGATCTAGTCATGGGCTAGGATCAAAGTATGACTATGTCTGGTGATGGACAGAAGTCAAGTATGAGGCAGTTTAGTCTAGTAGGGACTAAGATCGCAATAGGGCCAAGCTGGGATAAGCTGTGGTTAGTTAAGGAATGATCCAGTAAGTTGTGACTGGGGTCATGAACCTTAGCGGATGTGCAGGATGCAAAGAGTTCAGTTGGAACCTTTGTCATGATATGGGATGTAAGCACCACTGGATTCGAGGACGAATCCATTCTAAGTGGGGGAGACTTGTCATGTCCCCGATCCTGGATTGATCATTTGGATCGACCATGGTGCAAGGAGACGCGCCAGTCAGGTCATGTGACCTAAACACAAGGGTATCATGGCCTGGAAGTAAGGTTAAGGGCATCAGGAAACTAAGATATAGCTAAACCAAGAAGGAGACAAGTATAAAGGAGCTGTACAAAGTGTATGGCAGCTGGGCGATGCAGTGAGCAAGCTCGGCCAGCTAGATGAAGTGTAGTGCAGCTCAGTGTAGCTCACTGAAGAGTGTGTCAGCTCCCTGAGCTGGATGAACTAGCTCACTCAGCTGGGTCAGCTGGGAGTCAGCTCATCTCAGCTGGATGGACTGTTCGGGTTTCGGGCCGATGGTCCGGGTCTGGGCCGGTGGCGGGCTGGTTGGTCCGGTCATTGGGTCTGTGGGCTGTTGGGCTCATGTGGGCAAGTCATGGGCTTGGGTATCACCCTGGGCTTGTCATGGACGTGCCTAGATGGGTCTGGAACCTTCCATGGCTGAACAGGTACGATCTGGACCGTTGATTGCAATCGATGGTCAAGATCTGTTCCGAAGGGCTGCGTGGAAGGGATGTGTCTCTTTGCACATGACTCCTGGTTGCCTATAAATAGGGTGCACGACCAGAGATCATTTCATTCAGTTTCTCTCTGTCTGATACAGTCAGAGACAAAGGACACACGTCCTAAACACAAAGATCCCCCAAAGAAAAACGAGGATCCAAGCCATAAGGGCAAGATCTGCGATCAAAACCATAAGGGCTTGATCCGAGTCTGGTGCATATGGCTTGAGCCATATGAGGCCGTGGCTTATATAAGTCACTAAGGCCAATAGGAAGACCTATTCCTGAAGGGAATTAGGCGCAATGGACCAAGGGTCCAAGGGCGGTTAGCCGGGAGACGAGCAGACCAACCTGCAAGGGCTATAGCGGCTGTAAGTGGTTCTATCTCTGTATCTTTATATTATTATGTCTATATGATATATATACATATGGAGAACGTGGTAGTTATCCATGTTACCATGTCATAGACCCTCATGTCATGGTCGGTTACGTTGATCGCTAACCATAGCCAATAGATTGGATCAAGGGGTACTAGTCGCCAAAGGTTGCGTGTTGCCAAGAGTCATGAGTTACCAAAGGTTGTGAGATACCAAAGGATGCAAGTAACCCAAAGGTACGAGATACCAAGGGTTGCAAGTATCAAAGGGTACGAGGACCAAAAGGTACCAATGACCAAAGGGTGCATCGTGATCCAAAAGCGAATGTACTGTGATCCAAGATCTGCGATCATGTCGTGATCCAAGAGGTACGAACGTGTCGTGATCCAAGAGGTACGAACGTGTCGTGATCCAAAGGGTACGAACGTATCATGATCCATGGGATGTGTACGGGTCGTGACCGAAAGGATACGAACGGGTCGGGACTGAAAGGGTACGAACGGAATGAGACCAAAAAGGGTACGAGTGATTCGATTGATATAAGGACACCATTTGCATTGTGTTGGGCATGGACTCACACAATGGCAATGGGTTCTTAGTTTAGGTCAATACATGAGTGTAAGGAAATAGCGAAGGCCTTAACGGCTAAGTGCAATCCATACATCGTGATTGATGTGTGAACCATGATCCATGGTTAATGGATGGATGGTTCTACCCGCAAGGGCTTAGTGGGATATCTTACGATCAACCTCGGGTTGGTGAGTAAGATAGGCGCCATATGCCTTATGTAGGGCATGGACCCACATGATGGCAATGGAAGGCCGGTTATGTCAGTACATGCTAAGTAGACGATGGCTTATCATGACTAAGGGTCGGTTCATGTTCCATGACGGTGGATCGATGGCCGAGTACTAGTATAGATAGTCACGTTGCTGGAGTATGAGCATTGATGTGATTATCCAAGATGTCAACCTCAGGGTTGATAACTTCGAGATTGGCTAACAGTCATGACGAAGTGTATGGCCAGTATTATGTGTCGTTGACCATAAGTACTAAGCCTAAGTGTGACTGTTCAAGGAATGCCGTGTAAGGATTGATCATGGTTAAGTATGGACGACCTGACCATAGATAATGGAACCAGGTGTCGAAACTAACCTGATTAACGAATACATCGGTTGGTATGAACAAGTCATATCTTTGTCTGGGTTAAGTCCCAAGGCCGGTCAGGCCAGATGAAGACTCATCGAATCCAAAAGTCATGTGAGGATGGTTGGTTGTTTGACTTAGGATTATGATGGGCTTTGTTAGTCCAAAAGAAGGACTTGGTACTATTGTCTATAAGGCAAGGGAGTGTGCATGAGCCAAAAAGGGCCAGATGCATATCTCTTAACCGTTCGAAGACTTCTCAAAGGTTACTTATGTCTGTGGGGATGGTTGGTTGAATGACTAAGTACCTAGGGGAGCTGTTTAATGCAGGAATCATTATAAGGACCTTAAGTAAGATCATTGAGTGATCGTGGTCCAGTACACAAGCAAGTGTAGTTCAAGTCAATGGTGGTCCGATGAGCTAACCAGCTCCGTAGATGTGGCCAAGGTATGATCTAGCTATGTTTACATAGATCTAGATAGAATGGTTTAGGGGAATGGAACCTCAAAATCGTATGACTTGGTCGGTTTAGGATTGACCTTTAAGCTGATTGGTAGTTGAGTAAACTAACCAAGGCTAAGGTAATTCGACCAGACAAAGGTTAGATTGGTTTTAGACCAATGGTTGATAGATAATATTCCGCTGTGCATAAGTTGAAAGGATCTAAGCTAGGAAATGACTAAGGTAGTCTTAAGCTAAGGTCCAAGATAGACTTCGCCTTTAGGCGAAAGTATATATAAAGATTGAAAAATTAAGAGGTTCGGCCAGGAAGTGGACCGAGCGACGTGAGGCGTCGACCGCGGCCTAGTCGGCCGGGTTCGGGTCTTACAGGAACCACTACTAAGTGGAGAATAACCAGGAAGTTGAATAAATCTCATAGGAGTTGTGAGTAAGAAGATATCCCACTTTCTATCCAGATGATTCCAGATTAGCCTGTTCGGACATATGGCAATATCTTCATGATTCTTATCAAACCAGGATGAACCAATATGTAAGAAGCTTTATTTGGAACCACTAATCAGTGGAGACTAACCAGGAAGTTGAATAAATCTCATAGGAGTTGTGAGGAAGAAGATATCCCACTTTTTATCTAGATGATTCCAGATTAGCCTGTTCGGACATATGGCAATAGCTTCATGATTCTTATCAAACCAGGATGAAGCCACGATCTAAGAAGCTTTATTTGGAACCACTAATCAGTGGAGAATAACCAGGAAGTTGAATAAATCTCATAGGAGTTGTGAGTAAGAAGATATCCCACTTTCTATCCAGATGATTCCAGATTAGCCTGTTCGGACATATGGCAATATCTTCATGATTCTTATCAAACCAGGATGAACCAATATTAAGAAGCTTGATTGGGAACCACTAATCAGTGGAGAATAACCAGGAAGTTGAATAAATCTCATAGGAGTTGTGAGTAAGAAGATATCCCACTTTCTATCCAGATGATTCCAGATTAGCCTGTTCGGACATATGCCATTATCTTCATGATTCTTATCAAACCAGGATGAACCACGATCTAAGAAGCTTTATTTGGAACCACTAATCAGTGGAGAATAACCAGGAAGTTGAATAAATCTCATAGGAGTTGTGAGCAAGAAGATATCCCACTTTCTATCCAGATGATTCCAGATTAGCCTGTTCGGACATATGGCAATATCTTCATGATTCTTATCAAACCAGGATGAACCACGATCTAAGAAGCTTTATTTGGAACCACTAATCAGTGGAGAATAACCAGGAAGTTGAATAAATCTCATAAGTGTTGTGAGCAAGAAGATATCCCACCTTCTATCCAGATGATTCCAGATTAGCCTGTTCGGACATATGCCATTATCTTCATGATTCTTATCAAACCAGGATGAACCACGATCTAAGAAGCTTTATTTGGAACCACTAATCAGTGGAGAATAACCAGGAAGTTGAATAAATCTCATAAGTGTTGTGAGCAAGAAGATATCCCACCTTCTATCCAGATGATTCCAGATTAGCCTGTTCGGACATATGCCATTATCTTCATGATTCTTATCAAACCAGGATGAACCACGATCTAAGAAGCTTTATTTGGAACCACTAATCAGTGGAGAATAACCAGGAAGTTGAATAAATCTCATAGGAGTTGTGAGTAAGAAGATATCCCACTTTCTATCCAGATGATTCCAGATTAGCCTGTTCGGACATATGGCAATATCTTCATGATTCTTATCAAACCAGGATGAACCAATATATAAGAAGCTTGATTGGGAACCACTAATCAGTGGAGAATAACCAGGAAGTTGAATAAATCTCATAGGAGTTGTGAGTAAGAAGATATCCCACTTTCTATCCAGATGATTCCAGATTAGCCTGTTCGGACATATGCCATTATCTTCATGATTCTTATCAAACCAGGATGAACCACGATCTAAGAAGCTTTATTTGGAACCACTAATCAGTGGAGAATAACCAGGAAGTTGAATAAATCTCATAAGTGTTGTGAGCAAGAAGATATCCCACCTTCTATCCAGATGATTCCAGATTAGCCTGTTCGGACATATGCCATTATCTTCATGATTCTTATCAAACCAGGATGAACCACGATCTAAGAAGCTTTATTTGGAACCACTAATCAGTGGAGAATAACCAGGAAGTTGAATAAATCTCATAAGTGTTGTGAGCAAGAAGATATCCCACTTCTATCCAGATGATTCCAGATTAGCCTGTTCGGACATATGCAATTATCTTCATGATTCTTATCAAACCAGGATGAACCACGATCTAAGAAGCTTTATTTGGAACCACTAATCAGTGGAGAATAACCAGGAAGTTGAATAAATCTCATAGGAGTTGTGAGTAAGAAGATATCCCACTTTCTATCCAGATGATTCCAGATTAGCCTGTTCGGACATATGGCAATATCTTCATGATTCTTATCAAACCAGGATGAACCAATATCTAAGAAGCTTTATTGGGAACCACTAATCAGTGGAGAATAACCAGGAAGTTGAATAAATCTCATAGGAGTTGTGAGTAAGAAGATATCCCACTTTCTATCCAGATGATTCCAGATTAGCCTGTTCGGACATATGGCAATATCTTCATGATTCTTATCAAACCAGGATGAACCACGATCTAAGAAGCTTTATTTGGAACCACTAATCAGTGGAGAATAACCAGGAAGTTGAATAAATCTCATAAGTGTTGTGAGCAAGAAGATATCCCACCTTCTATCCAGATGATTCCAGATTAGCCTGTTCGGACATATGCCATTATCTTCATGATTCTTATCAAACCAGGATGAACAACGATCTAAGAAGCTTTATTTGGAACCACTAATCAGTGGAGAATAACCAGGAAGTTGAATAAATCTCATAAGTGTTGTGAGCAAGAAGATATCCCACCTTCTATCCAGATGATTCCAGATTAGCCTGTTCGGACATATGCCATTATCTTCATGATTCTTATCAAACCAGGATGAACCACGATCTAAGAAGCTTTATTTGGAACCACTAATCAGTGGAGAATAACCAGGAAGTTGAATAAATCTCATAGGAGTTGTGAGTAAGAAGATATCCCACTTTCTATCCAGATGATTCCAGATTAGCCTGTTCGGACATATGCCATTATCTTCATGATTCTTATCAAACCAGGATGAACCACGATCTAAGAAGCTTTATTTGGAACCACTAATCAGTGGAGAATAACCAGGAAGTTGAATAAATCTCATAGGAGTTGTGAGGAAGAAGATATCCCACTTTCTATCCAGATGATTCCAGATTAGCCTGTTCGGACATATGGCAATATCTTCATGATTCTTATCAAACCAGGATGAACCACGATCTAAGAAGCTTTATTTGGAACCACTAATCAGTGGAGAATAACCAGGAAGTTGAATAAATCTCATCAGTGTTGTGAGCAAGAAGATATCCCACCTTCTATCCAGATGATTACAGATTAGCCTGTTCGGACATATGCCATTATCTTCATGATTCTTATCAAACCAGGATGAACACGATCTAAGAAGCTTATTTGGAACCACTAATCAGTGGAGAATAACCAGGAAGTTGAATAAATCTCATAGGAGTTGTGAGTAAGAAGATATCCCACTTTCTATCCAGATGATTCCAGATTAGCCTGTTCGGACATATGGCAATATCTTCATGATTCTTATCAAACCAGGATGAACCAATATATAAGAAGCTTGATTGGAACCACTAATCAGTGGAGAATAACCAGGAAGTTGAATAAATCTCATAGGAGTTGTGAGTAAGAAGATATCCCACTTTCTATCCAGATGATTCCAGATTAGCCTGTTCGGACATATGCCATTATCTTCATGATTCTTATCAAACCAGGATGAACCACGATCTAAGAAGCTTTATTTGGAACCACTAATCAGTGGAGAATAACCAGGAAGTTGAATAAATCTCATAGGAGTTGTGAGGAAGAAGATATCCCACTTTCTATCCAGATGATTCCAGATTAGCCTGTTCGGACATATGGCAATAGCTTCATGATTCTTATCAAACCAGGATGAACCACGATCTAAGAAGCTTTATTTGGAACCACTAATCAGTGGAGAATAACCAGGAAGTTGAATAAATCTCATAAGTGTTGTGTGTTGAACTGAAGAGAAGAAAAGAAGCTTGAGCATAAATAGGGCAAGCTTCACATAATCTCCAGAAGAGTTCAGTTGAGCTTTAGAAGAAGTCTAAAGCATCTCTCAGTGTGAAGTGAAGTCTAGGAGGAGCATAGACTGATCAGAATAAGGAAACGGAGATGGTTGGAAAGAGATGGGCTAGTGTGCAAGATTAGGGTCGACCATGTACGGATGGTACGGACACCGTACGGACCTGTACGGACTGGGTCGACCTAAGACACTTGCACTCAACCTTTTAAGGCTTGTGCAAAGTGTGGGAACTTAATCAAGCTTAAGAAGAAGAGTTGAGGCAGTGTTAGAGATTGGTGCAAGTGATTAGGGCTTGAGAACCAAGCTTGATCAGCAAGTAAAGAAGCTGGTATATTATGGAACTTGAGAAGCAAGTGATCAGTGTGGATAAAGTGACAGGCTGGAAAGGAAAAGGTGCTTTACCTTTACAGCCTGATCTCCCCACATGATCATCTTGGCGGTTTATTTTGAAATGAGAAGATCAGAGCCTTCCATTCAAACAAGAAGCACTCCACATATTGACAGCTAGTTCCAGCATCATGAAGACCAGTCTCACATCATCTAAGTCATCCATTTCTTTATGTAATCTCGACCATAGAATGTAGGTTAATACTTTGCAAGATATGTAAGCTTATAAAAGCTTTAGTTTGCGCAAATGTAAGAACTAAGGGAGTAAGGGGGAGTTCCCCTCTCCACTTCATAATCTACAAGTCTTTGATTCTCTATTCTCTAGTCTGGTTACATAATCTCTTAGTCTCTTTAATCTCTTAATCACACATCTAAACAAACTCTTAATCTATCTATCTCAAATCATCAAACACAAACTCTCATCTCCCCATTGGGGTTTCTCACACAAACAACCAGTACACTCTTATAAAAATATCATGGTATCAGAGCTAGGTTCATTGAACTTGGTTCCTAGCTTCCGCTGAAGCTCAAGCTCACCTCCATGTCGCCTGAAGTGAAGAAGAAGCTCCATGGTCCATTCGGCAGTTCTACATCTCAAGTGGAAGATGAGTTCAACCTTGGTGTCCAGAAGCTGTCTATTGTAGAATCTCACTCTCTCATGTCGTCCATGAAGAAGGGAAGCTCTTGGAGACACAAGCAAGAAGCGGTCTGATCAACCAAGCTTCAAAGCAAGCCCAAGCGAGTTCTTATTCAGTGTACAAGAAGAAAGGTGAAAGCTTTCATCTTGTACTGGTGAGGCGAGTTAAACATGAAGAAAGATGGGAACTTTGGCATGGAGGGTTCGAGAGAAAGGTTCAAGGAAGAAGGAGAGGTTGGGCGCGCAAAAAACAAGCTCATGTTCTTGCCGAGAACACTGGTGAATCAGAGAACCTAGACTAGGTCTCTGGCTGTAAGGAAACTCCTTTCTCTGATTTAAAGCTTGAGTATTTATGACAGGTTGTGTTGTGGTGTTGATTAAAGCTTGCGGATGGTTGTAAAGATTCTTATTGATATTGCATTAAGAATCAGTCCATGCTGCTGTTTGAGTTGTGTTTTGAGGTTGAGAAATTGTTTTAAAAATTGCTAGAGAGTTGTTTAAAAGTGCTTAGCCTGATTCTTAGTGTTGTGTATTGCTAGGGTGATAGATTTAAATCTTTCCAGCATGCATTCATGAAATAGAATTGTTTTAAAGCTGAAGCATGGTGTGTGATTTGTTTTGCAAGGCTGCGGTTCATTATTGATGCATTGCATTCATGAAATGAGGCCGTTGAAAGCTGTTGCATTGGGTCTTGAAAGCGGCCTTGTACTAAAGCTGTAGACTCATATCTACATTGCTAAGTAAAAGAGCTTTAGACATAAACTGAGTAGCTTGCATTGAATCTATTAAGGTTGTGCTTGCGCTTAGTGTGTAGCTTGCAAAGATGTGAACTAGCTAATGCTTGATTCAATCTTGTGCAAAGCTTGAGACATTGTGGGGATCAAGCTTGATGATTAGTCAAGGCTTGATCTCAAATGTTTGTTTCTGATCTTTGCTGGAGTTTAGTGATGTTTCAGGTTTCACAAGGAGTGTACCAGGTTCACTATCCATCCGAGTTGGAAGAGACAAAAGATGTTGCCATTGGGGTTCAATGGTGAATGGTTAGAAGAGTGGTGAAGCGCCACTGGATGCTTGAAGCCACTGAAGCTCACTTGCAAGCATGGATCCCAAATCAAATCCAAGCTTGAGGAGGGGAGTTAAGTGAGCTATCAAGCGGTTCAAGAGGAGCCATTGCAAGCAGCTGAAGAAGGAGCCATTTGGGTTTAGGCAGTGGCGTGTCTAGACAAGAGAGCTTTCAGAGGGTTCTTGGCTGTGGGAAGATGAGACTCAATCAGTGCGGCTTCTAGTGTTGAGGTGACTGATGAGATGAGGCTTCCACAAGCAATCCAATCAAAGATGGCGAGTTCAAAGTGTTGCAATGAAGTGTGATGCAGATCATGTAAGATGTTCCTTCCAAGCTTGACTTGTTCCACATGGTCAAGCTTGAGGGGGAGTGTTGAGACATGATCTGATCAAGGAGAGTACTTGGTGGTTATTCAAGAAGAGGAGCAGGCTAGTTATGAATCATGATGGAAGATGTGTAAGCAATCTCCAAGGCGGCCTCAAGAGAAGAGCAGTCTTGGTACTATAGTCCGAAGCATCTTGAAGTGTGTTCAGTAACATAGTAGTGACTCAAGGAGAAGAAGCAACCAAAGACTCAGTTTGTATCTATCAAGGAAGATCAGAAGAAGCGAGCACTTGATCACAACAAGGAGATTGTGAGAAAGGGGGAGCAACAAGGTCTGTCCAAAGATGAGATACAAGAAGTGTTGGTGATGGAGCAAGGAGAGTGATGAACGAACCTTGTCCATCACATGAGGCCATGATCCAAGTGATTCTTTGGATCCTTACATTGATGGTAAGGTACAAAGAATCACTGGCCAATCCCCGGGCCTTGGAGACTTTACTCTTTTTCCCTCATCAAGGTTTTGTCCCACTGGGTTTTCCTTGGTGAGGTTTTTAATGAGGAAGCTCTTCAGGGTTCCAAGCTTAACTCAGGATCTTAGAGTTAAGCTTGAGGGGGAGTGTTGAACTGAAGAGAAGAAAAGAAGCTTGAGCATAAATAGGGCAAGCTTCATATAATCTCCGGAAGAGTTCAGTTGAGCTTTAGAAGAAGTCTAAAGCATCTATCAGTGTGAAGTGAAGTCTAGGAGGAGCATAGACTGATCAGAATAAGGAAATGGAGATGGTTGGAAAGAGATGGGCTAGTGTGCAAGATTAGGGTCAACCATGTACGGATGGTATGGACACCGTACGGACCTGTACGGACTGGGTCGACCTAAGACACTTGCACTCAACCTTTTAAGGCTTGTGCAAAGTGTGGGAACTTAATCAAGCTTAAGAAGAAGAGTTGAGGCAGTGTTAGAGATTGGTGCAAGTGATTAGGGCTTGAGAAGCAAGCTTGATCAGCAAGTAAAGAAGCTGGTATATTATGGAACTTGAGTAGCAAGTAAGAAGTGAGACTAGTGCAATGAGTGGGCGCATGATACCTATGCTAGTGTGACCATTAAGAGTGAAGGAGGCAAAGAAAATATACCTTAGGATCAGTGTGGATAAAGTGACAGGCTGGAAAGGAAAAGGTGCTTTACCTTTACAGCCTGATCTCCCCACATGATCATCTTGGCGGTTTATTTTGAAATGAGAAGATCAGAGCCTTCCATTCAAACAAGAAGCGCTCCACATATTGACAACTAGTTCCAGCATCATGAAGACCAGTCTCACATCATCTAAGCCATCCATTTCTTTATGTAATCTCGACCATAGAATGTAGGTTAATACTTTGCAAGATATGTAAGCTTATAAAAGCTTTAGTTTGCGCAAATGTAATGTTAGAAATCTCAAGAACAGAGTGAATAATCAAGAACAAGTGAGAGAGAGTAAGAGAGAGAGAGAGTGACGATTTGCTAGAGAGAAGAAGGAGAACTCTTTCCTTAATTCATTTGTGACAACATACAACAATATTTAAAGACTACAATGTGTATCAAGACAAGAAGAATAAGAGTAAACAAATGAGGCTGCTGGCGAGTGAAAGTGACAGTTCACAAACGGTCTCTTCCTCTTATGGAACATGTGACTTTAACTATTTTTAATTGCAACTTGTCTCTGATTTCTTCTGAGCTTCCCAACGGCACACAAGACTTCAAACCACTTCATTGCTTATTTAAAATAGTTCCTTGCCTCCCAAACTCAGCTCTGGTCGAGTTGCTTCCTTGGTAGTCAAGTATTGTACATACTGACTTGTACTCCAAGATTAACTCATCCGGATGTCTCCTCTTTCTTTATCTTCTCTTTTCATGTCTTCATGTCAATACTCCCCCTCAAGCTTTACCATAAGGTATGGTGAAGCTTGGAACCCATGAAGACATCCCTCATTAAAACCTTTTGTGTGAAAAACCCAATGGGACAAAAACACACAAGAGGAAAAAGAGTAGATGCTTCATGGCTTAAGGGGATCATGATCTGGTCAAGTCTATGAGCCCCAATCTTGGATGAATGGACTCACAGACTTTAGTGCTTGCTCCTTTGGTGAAGATATCAGCCAGCTGGTCTTCACTTCTAGTGTAGCAAGGTAGGATAATCTTCTGCTCCACTGCTTGTCTAACCTTGTGGCAATCCACTTCAATATGCTTTGTTCTCTCATGAAACACTGAGTTTGAAGCTATATGAATGGCAGCCTGTGTGAGAATTGATAAGATATAAGAATCAAAGAGAGATATACTTCTGGAGAAGTTGAGTAATGAAGAACAAGAGAGAGATAGAGAGAGAGATATGTGACGAGTTTGAAAGAGAGAGAAGGAGAGAAAATAATTCCTTGTATTAATCTGAATGTGCACATACAACATTTATAATCTCAGCAAGCAAGATCAGGACAAAGAGAATAAGATAAATAAATGGACTCTGTCCAAGAGTGATAGTGACAGCTCCTCCAACGGTCCCCAACTTGCCAGACCTTAAGTAGAACATGTGATCTTCCCATTTGAATACTCTTCTTTGCTCAGACTAGTACAAACGGCTCTTTGACACTCTCCACTCTCTTCTTGGCGAGTTTAAACTTCCCTTGCTTCTCAAGGTAGATTCTGGTGAGCTGAGGTAACTTGTGAACCACTCTTCTCTTTACTTCTCCTTAATCATTATCTCCTTGCTTCCTTTGTCAATACTCAGATGTTTATTGCTTCATCTCAACACTCCCCCTCAAGCTTGACCATGTGGAACAAGTCAAGCTTGGAAGACCATGAAGCATTCCCTCATTAAAACCTTGATATGCAAAACCCAGTGGGACAAAAACATATCAAGGAAAGAGTAGAACACTTCATGGAAAGGGGATCACTGAGATGAAAGGTCCACAAGTCCAAGCTTTGAATGAATGAACTCGCAGACTTTAGAACTTGCAGCTTTGGTGAAGATATCAGCTAGCTGGTCTTCACTTCTGGTGTAACATGGGAGGATGATCTTCTGCTCAACAGCTTGCCTCACCTTATGGCAATCAACTTCAATGTGTTTGGTTCTTTCATGGAAGACCGAGTTGCTGGCAATGTGTATAGCAGCCTGATTATCACAATGCATAGTGATTGGTGTTGCAGCTTCAATTCCCAAGTCTTTCAGCAACCCCTTTATCCAAATCAACTCGCTTGTAAGCTTCCTCATGGCTCTATATTCAGCTTCAGCACTGGAACATGACACAACCTTTTGCTTCTTGCTTTTCCAAGTCACCAAGTTGCCTCCAATGAATGTGCAGTAACCAGTGGTTGATCTCCTATCAACTCTATCTCCTGCCCAATCAGCATCGCAATAGCCTACTATCTCAGTATTTTTGTTGCATCCCATCCATACTCCTTGTCCTGGTGCCTCTCTTAGGTACCTTAGTATCCTCTCTACCATATTCCAATGGTGCATCTTTGGAGCTTGCATGTGTTGGCTTACTTGGTTGACTGCAAAGCACACGTCTGGTCTGGTTATGGTGAGGTAAATAAGCTTTCCAACCATTCTTCTATAGTGCTTGACATCAGTGTATGGTTGATTATCAATCTCCCCCTCACGCATCACTTTGTACCCATCTTCAAGTGGTGTCTTTGCAGCTCTTCCTCCTAGATCACCAGCCTCTTTTAGTAGATCCAATGTATACTTTCTTTGAGATAGAAATAGTCCTTCCTTGGATCTGCATATCTCAATGCCTAGGAAGTATTTGAGCTCTCCCAAATCCTTGATATCAAATGATGACTTGAGATATGCCTTAGTTGCAAGTATGCCCTCTTTATCACTGCCAGTGATGATGATATCATCCACATACACCAAGATCACAATGATTCCCTTCTTGCTGGTCAGTGTGAACAATGTGTGATCAGCCTGAGATTTCACAAAACCTCTTCCATTCAGCGTGGTGCTTAGTTTGTGATACCAGGCTCTAGGAGATTGCTTCAATCCATAGATGGCTTTCTTCAGTCTAAGGACATTTCCAGGCTTCACTAGATGCTCCAAACCAGGTGGTGGCTTCATGTATACTTCATCCTCCAGCTCACCTTGTAAGAAGGCATTCTTCACATCCATCTGCCATAGATCCCACTCTAGATTTACTGCTAAGGATAGGACTATCCTTATGGTGTGCAGCTTGGCTACTGGTGCAAATGTGTCTAGATAATCCTCTCCATAGGTCTGAGTGAAGCCTCTTGCTACCAACCTTGTCTTACGCCTCTCTATTGTACCATCAGCATTGTATTTGATTGTAAAAATCCATCTGCTTGTTACTGCCCTCTTGCCTTTGGGTAGCTCTGCTTCATACCATGTATCATTGATGATCATGGCACTAGTCTCACTGCCCACTGATTCTCTCCATTCAGCAAGTTCCATAGCTTCTTCATAGGACCTTGGGATGTACTCTTGATCCAACTCCCCAATAAACACCACATGCTCTTGAGGATATTGAGCTAGAGAGCACACTGCTTGTATAGGATGTGCTACAGCTTGAGAGTTGAAGTAGACTCGGTTGTTCTTCCAGTTTGATGCTGGTTGTTTAATCCTAGAGCTTCTTCTTAGCTCTGGTTGGGTTGTACCTTCTTCAGGTATCACTGATCCACTATTCTGCTGGCTTGAGCTTACCACTGTCTCCTCTTGAGTACTGTGATCTTGCTCCTCTTGCGCATGATGCTCAGCTTGATCATGACTTGCTGAAACATCCTCTTGATGTTGTTCAGCTTGATTGTCCCCCTCAGGATCAAGGTGAGTGATTTCTGTGTCCCCATTATCACTTACTAATCCTGGTTGCACTGGTACTATCTCTTGTACTTCAGGTATCCTCTTAATAGGTACACTGATGCCAAGACTCTCCATTACTCTTCTGAGGCTATCAGCTCTATCTGAAGTAGGTTGGGATAGATTCTCCAAATCTTCCCAATTCTTCCCATCATAGTAACTCCTAGACTCCATGAACTTGACATCTCTTGAGATTAAGACCCTCCTGGTCTCTGGTACATAACACTTGTAGCCTTTCTGGTGGGAGAATACCCAATGAACACTGCCTTTGTGCTTCTTGCATCAAGCTTGTTCCTCTGCCCTCCTGGTACCAATACAAAACAGATACATCCAAACACCCGCATGTGATCCAGAGATGGCTTGCTCTTGTTGAGAACTTCATAAGGAGATATGTCATTGAGAACTCTAGTTGGGGTTCTGTTGATCAGATGACAAGCAGAAACCACAGCATCACTCCAGAACCTCTTTGGAACACTCATGTGGAACATCATTGATCTAGCCACCTCCATAAGATGCCTGTTTTTCCTTTCAGCAACTCCATTTTGCTGAGGAGTATAAGGACAGCTGGTCTGATGAATAATCCCTTGTTGAGATAAAAATTGCTTGAAAGCTCCACTTGTGTACTCTCCACCATTATCTGACCTGAGAATCTTCACCTTAGCACTGAAGTGGTTGGTAACATGAGAATGATAATTCTTGAAAGCTTCCAAGACTCTGTCCTTAGACTGGATCAGTGTGACCCAAGTGTACTTGGACTTCTCATCAATGAAGGTAACAAAGTACTTGTGATTCTCTCTGGACATACAAGGTGCAGTCCACACATCAGAGTGAACCAGGTCAAAACACTTCTCATAAATCGTGTTGGACCTTGGGAATACTGTCTTGCAATGCTTCCCCAAGATGCATGCTTCACACTCATCATTTTTAAACACCACTCCAGGAAGCATCAGATTGAGTGCTCTAGTGTGCGGATGTCCCAACCTAGCATGCCATATAGTGCTCTCAACCCCAGCAGATGTACTGACCAAGCAACATGAGGAAGATTCAGCTAGTTGTGTCTTTTGGAGATGATACAGCTCCTGATGACTGTGACCTCTTCCAATAATCTGCCCTGTCTTTAAATCTTGAAACTCAACCTCATCTGGTCTGAAGACAACCTGACAACTCAGATCAACAGTAGCTCTCCTCACAGATAACAGGTTAGATGTAAACTTAGGCATATATAAGGCAGTTGATTCCCTATCAAACAACCTAAGGTTCCCTATCCCTTCTATCTTCACCTTATCACCATTAGCTATCAGAACATTTCCAGTAGCAGGCTGGATATCACTAATCAAGTTCCTATCACTAATCATGTGATGACTAGCTCCTGAATCAATAATAATGGGTTTAGAGTCAGAAGATGATATACCAGCCCTCTTGGATGAGATGAGGGATTGGGCAGCTGTGATGAACATATCAAGGTCTCTTTTGGTTGCTGGAGCATCAGGGTTTGTTGCGCCAGTCTCACTTCTCCACCATTCTCCTCTAGTGGTGTCACTACTGAGCGCTGAGTACATGGTTCTTCCATGAATCACTGGATGCTCAAACTCCTTGAGCTCATATCCATTTGGTTGACTTCTAAGACCACCAGCTTCTCCTAAGTCTGGTATCTTTCCTTCTCTAAGGAAATAATTTATCAGCTTGTTGTGGGTTGAATCCAGGCGCAGTAGTAAGCTCAGAAGCCTATCCTGGTCATAAACAACTTGAAGGCTCTCCCATAAACTTCCATATCCAAGCTGAAGAGTTTCCCATAGATTTCTTGCGGTTTGAACATGAGAGTGTGTCTTCAAGATTGTTGGAGATAGGGAGTTTTGTATGATTCCAAGTGTTTGCTGATCTTCTTGAACCCACTTGTTGTCATGCTTCAGGCGTGTGAACTTAATCTCCTCTTGAGTCATCTTCTTTGAAGTTCCAGCCTTCATGATGTGGCTGTCCCAAAGTCCATGACTCCCCAAGGTGAATCTGGCCACTCTTGACCATATCAAATAATTAGACCCCTCTAGGATTATAGGAATAGAAATCTCTGATTTTTCCATCATGAGCAGCTGGATAACATCAATCACAGCTAGTATCCAGTGGAAAAGACTTCAAAGGTATTACCAGAGTGAGAAATCAGAGATTAGATGAACTTTGCTATTTTTGGCAAAATCTGGAAAGGAAAATGAAGAACACACCAAGAACAGTATGAACTTTGCCAAAAATAGAAATAAAAGACTCAGAGAATTTGCGGAAGTAAATCAGGTTTCAAGAGCTTGAGGCTCTGATACCATGTGAGAATTGATAAGATATAAGAATCAAAGAGAGATATGCTTCTGGAGAAGTTGAGTAATGAAGAACAAGAGAGAGATAGAGAGAGAGATATGTGACGAGTTTGAAAGAGAGAGAAGGAGAGAAAATAATTCCTTGTATTAATCTGAATGTGCACATACAACATTTATAATCTCAGCAAGCAAGATCAGGACAAAGAGAATAAGATAAATAAATGGACTCTGTCCAAGAGTGATAGTGACAGCTCCTCCAACGGTCCCCAACTTGCCAGACCTTAAGTAGAACATGTGATCTTCCCATTTGAATACTCTTCTTTGCTCAGACTAGTACAAACGGCTCTTTGACACTCTCCACTCTCTTCTTGGCGAGTTTAAACTTCCCTTGCTTCTCAAGGTAGATTCTGGTGAGCTGAGGTAACTTGTGAACCACTCTTCTCTTTACTTCTCCTTAATCATTATCTCCTTGCTTCCTTTGTCAATACTCAGATGTTTATTGCTTCATCTCAACAGCCTGGTTATCACAGTGCATTGTGATTGGTGTTGTTGTTTCAATGCCCAAGTCTTCCAGCAGGTTCCTGATCCAAATAAGCTCACTGGTCAGCTTCCTCATGGCTCTATATTCTGCCTCAGCACTTGAACATGATACCACCTTCTGCTTCTTGCTTTTCCAAGTAACCAGATTGCCTCCAATGAAGGTGCAATAGCCAGTAGTAGACCTTCTGTCCACTCTATCACCAGCCCAATCTGCATCACAATACCCTACAATCTCTGTGCTCTTGTTGCAACCCATCCAAACACCTTGACCAGGAGCCTCCCTTAGGTATCTCAAGATCCTCTCCACCATGTTCCAATGATGAACCTTTGGTGCTTGCATATGCTGGCTCACTTGGTTGACAGCAAAGCAAATGTCTGGTCTTGTGATAGTGAGATAGATCAGCTTCCCCACCATTCTTCTATAGAGTTTGAAATCTCCAAATGGTGTATCTTCAAACTCCCCCTCACGCAATATCTTGTAACCCTCTTCAAGTGGTGTCTTGGCTACTCTTCCACCAAGCTCTCCTGCCTCATTTAAAAGATCAAGTGTGTACTTCCTTTGGCATAAGAAAAGCCCCTCTTTAGAGCGGCATATTTCTATCCCAAGGAAGTACTTAAGCTCTCCCAAATCTTTAATATCAAATGAGGATTTAAGAAAAGCTTTAGTTGAAGTTATACCTTCCTTGTTGCTTCCAGTGATGATAATATCATCAACATAGATGAGGATTACAACGATGCCTTGCTTGCTGGTGAGGGTGAAGAGAGTATGGTCAGATTCTGATTTCACAAACCCTCTTCCATTAAGGGTTGTGCTAAGCTTGTGATACCAGGCTCTTGGTGATTGCTTCAACCCATAGATTGCCTTCTTCAATCTAAGTACATTTCCTGGTTGGACCATGTCTTCCATTCCTGGTGGTGGTCTCATGTAGACTTCATCTTCTAATTCTCCTTGAAGAAATGCATTCTTGACATCCATTTGCCAGAGATCCCATTCCAAGTTAACAGCCAAGGAGAGAACAACTCTTATGGTGTGAAGCTTGGCCACTGGTGCAAATGTATCCAAATAGTCTTCTCCATAGACTTGGGTGTACCCTCTTGCAACCAGCCTTGTCTTCTTCCTTTCTGGTTGACCATTTGCTTTGTACTTGATAGTGAAGAGTAGGCGACTTGTTACTGCCTTCTTGCCTTTTGGAAGTTGAGTTTCAAACCATGTATCATTCTTGATCATAGCTCCTATCTCATCTCCCACTGATTCTCTCCACTCATCCAGTGCCATTGCTTCCTCATAGGTCTTTGGTATGTAGGCTTCATCTAGGTGGGTGATAAATGCCACATGTTCTTCTGGAAAGTATGCCAAGGAGCAGACTGCTTGAGTAGGATGAGCCACTGCATTGGAGTTGAAGTACACTCTAGTGCTGGTCCAGTTTGATGGATCCTTCCTCACCCTAGTGCTTCTTCTCAATGGTTGAATCTGCTCTTCTACCACTGCTTCTTCCTGAACTGGATCACCATCAGATTCTGCTCCATCTTGATCATGTGTTGATGCTGAATCATTTGCTGGTGTTGATTCATGCTCACTGCCTCCCTCAGGGTCAAGATGGACTGGCTCCATAACTGGTACTGGTACTGGTTCACCATCATTTGCTGGTGTAGCTGCTGATGGTGCTGGTACTGGCGCCACATTACTTTGAGGTAAGCTGATTCCCAAACTCTCCATAATGGTTCTCAGGTTGTTTGCTCTATCAGATGGTCCTTGTGAGAGATCCCTAAGGTTTTCCCAGCTCTTCTCATCATAGTACCCCTTTGATTCCACAAACTTGACATCCCTTGAGACCATAACTCTTCTTGAATCTGGAATATAGCACTTGTACCCTTTCTGTGTGTGAGTATAGCCTATGAACATTCCCTTGACACTCTTGGCTTCCAGCTTATTTCTCTGTTCTCCTGGTGTCAAGACATAGCACACACAACCAAACACACGCAAGTGATCTAATGGAGGTGTGATTTTGTTTAATACCTGAAAGGGAGAGACATCTTTGAGAACTTTGGTGGGAATCCTGTTGATCAGATAGCAAGCTGTGATCACAGCATCTCCCCAAAACCTCTTTGGAACATTTGTATGAAACATCATGCTCCTTGCAACCTCCATAAGATGTCTATTCTTCCTCTCAGCAACTCCATTTTGTTGTGGTGTGTATGGGCAGCTTGTTTGATGAATGATACCATGCTTTGCTAGGTGTTGTTTAAAGGCATTGCTAGTATACTCCCCACCATTATCAGACCTGAATATTTTGATCTTGGAATTGAAATGGTTAGTTACATAGTTTTGGAAGTTAATAAAAGCTTCTAAAACTCTATCTTTGCTTTTAATCAGTGTGAGCCAAGTGTATTTTGATTTCTCATCTATGAATGTTACAAAATATTTATGGTTTTCTCTAGATGCACAAGGGGCAGTCCACACATCAGAATGCACTAGATCAAAACAATTTTCATAAACAGTCATAGATTGAGGAAAAACAGATTTGCAATGTTTGCCAAGAATACAAGCCTCACAAGATTCATTCTGAAAAGATAAATTAGGTAACAATAAGCTTAAAGCTCTAGCATGGGGATGGCCTAATCTAGCATGCCATAACACATTACTAGCTAAAACAGAGTTCAAAGCAGTAGATAAATCTGATAAATTGGTATCTTCAAGCAGGTAAAGCTCTCCCTTGCTCACACCTTTTCCCAGCATCTTACTGGTCTTAATATCCTGAAAGCAAACATCATTAGGACTGAAAATAACATTGCAATCCAGGTCATTAGTAACTCTTTTAACAGATAATAAATTTGATGTGAAGGTAGGCATATAAAAAGCTTGAGAATCTTTGTTAAACAAATTCAGATTTCCTACTCCCTCAATTGGAATTCTATCACCATTTGCAATCACAACACTACCTAGAGCAGGTTTAATATCACTAATCAGTCTAGCATCCCTAATCATATGGTGAGAAGCTCCTGAATCAATGATTAAAGGCCTAGCAGTGTGAGAAGCATTGTGTATAGAATTTAAAGCATTAATACTTTGGTTACCAGAATTTGCATTGAGGGCTTTGATCAAGGCCTCAATGTCTGACTTCCTGATGAATGCATCATCATGAGATGGCTGGGACATGGCGTGAGAGGTGGAGCCACCAGTATGTGCTGTAGAGACCAAGGCTCTCCCATCATCTCCTATGCGCATGGAGTTTGATACTGGATGCTCTTGGGCTCTTGCTTCATGTGCTCTGGCCTGGCTGTATCTGTTAGCTGAGGTAGGCCTGAGATGAGGATGAAGGATCCAGCAGTTGGTCTTGGAGTGTCCACTCTTCTTGCAGTGCTCACAAGACACTGCCTTATCTCCTCCTCCTCTTGGTTTATAGTAAGCCTTGTTAGCTGCTACACTCTCCATCTTCTCAGCCTTGTGCACCATAGATAACTCTCCTTTTCCACCACCAAAGAGTCCATCTGAGCCTATCTCCTTTTGTAGTTGAGCACACACTTCATCATAGCTTGGGAGCTCCTTGTCTCTTAGTATGTGCCTAACCACATCAGTGAGACTTGGGCTGAGAGTGAGAAGTAGTCCAAAGACTTTGTCTTGCTCACGCCTAGCCTCAATCACTTCAGGGTCATTGGTGCCTGGTCTTAGCATCTCTAGCTCAGACCATAGCTGACTATACTTCCCAAGATGCTTGGTGAAGTCCCCTTCTTCTTGCTGCAAGTTGTTGATGGCTCTCTTCACTTCATAGATTCTGGTGAGGTTTGAAGTGTTGCCATAGACCCTTTGCAAAGTGTCCCACAACTGTTTTGGAGTTGTGCAGTGACAGTAGGTGTCCATAAGTGGACCATCAAGAGAGCTATGCAAGATAGACAGCACCATGAGATCTTCCTGAGCCCATTTGCCTTCATCTACCACTACAATCTCCTTGCCATCTTCTCCTTGGATGGTTTGCTTTGGAGCTGAGCTTGAAGTCACATGCTGCCAAAGTCCTCTTCCTCCAAGGGCTGTCATGGTCATCCTAGACCAGGTAATGTAGTTTCCTGGTCCCTTAAGTGTGACTGGAATCTTCACATGGTTGTAGCTCTCCATCCTTCAAGCTTGGCGCCAAGAGATATTTGAAATTTCAAGGCTGTGTTTGAGAGAACTAAATTCTAGAACTGACAGGAATCAAGTTCAGAACAGATAAACTCTCAAGAAATAAGTATAGGGACAGAACAGAGTGAGCACAACTCAGAAAGTGAAGAAAAAATTCAAGAACACTCAAGAACACTCAAGAACACTCAAGAACACAGATTTATTACCCACTGGATAAAAGAAATCTGAAGAGTAAAGAGAAGAATTGAAGTAGGAAATCAGTAAAGAGTGAGTAAACAGAGTGATGTTGCGGAAGAGAAAGGTAATCAGGAGCTTATAGCTCTGATACCATGTTAGAAATCTCAAGAACAGAGTGAATAATCAAGAACAAGTGAGAGAGAGTAAGAGAGAGAGAGAGTGACGATTTGCTAGAGAGAAGAAGGAGAACTCTTTCCTTAATTCATTTGTGACAACATACAACAATATTTAAAGACTACAATGTGTATCAAGACAAGAAGAATAAGAGTAAACAAATGAGGCTGCTGGCGAGTGAAAGTGACAGTTCACAAACGGTCTCTTCCTCTTATGGAACATGTGACTTTAACTATTTTTAATTGCAACTTGTCTCTGATTTCTTCTGAGCTTCCCAACGGCACACAAGACTTCAAACCACTTCATTGCTTATTTAAAATAGTTCCTTGCCTCCCAAACTCAGCTCTGGTCGAGTTGCTTCCTTGGTAGTCAAGTATTGTACATACTGACTTGTACTCCAAGATTAACTCATCCGGATGTCTCCTCTTTCTTTATCTTCTCTTTTCATGTCTTCATGTCAATATGTAAGAACTAAGGGAGTAAGGGGGAGTTCCCCTCTCCACTTCATAATCTACAAGTCTTTGATTCTCTATTCTCTAGTCTGGTTACATAATCTCTTAGTCTCTTTAATCTCTTAATCACACATCTAAACAAACTCCTAATCTATCTATCTCAAATCATCAAACACAAACTCTCATCTCCCCATTGGGGTTTCTCACACAAACAACCAGTACACTCTTATAAAAATATCATTGTGAGCAACAAGATATCCCACCTTCTATCCAGATGATTACAGATTAGCCTGTTCGGACATATGACATTATCTTCATGATTCTTATCAAACCAGGATGAACAATGATCTAAGAAGCTTTATTTGGAACCACTAACCAGTGGAGAATAACCAGGAAGTTGAATAAATCTCATAGGAGTTGTGAGTAAGAAGATATCCCACTTTCTATCCAGATGATTCCAGATTAGCCTGTTCGGACATATGGCAATATCTTCATTGATTCTATCAAACCAGGATGACCAATATATAAGAAGCTTGATTGGGAACCACTAATCAGTGGAGAATAACCAGGAAGTTGAATAATCTCATAGGAGTTGTGAGTAAGAAGATATCCCTTTCTACCCAGATGATTCCAGATTAGCCTGTTCGGATATATGGCAATATCTTCATGCTTCTTATCAAACCAGGATGAACCAATATATAAGAAGCTTGATTGGGAACCACTAATAAGTGGAGAATAACCAGGAAGTTTAATAAATCTCATAGGAGTTGTGAGTAAGAAGATATCCCACTTTCTATCCAGATGATTCCAGATTAGCCTGTTCGGACATATGCCATTATCTTCATGATTCTTATAAAACCAGGATGAACCACGATCTAAGAAGCTTTATTTGGAACACTAATCAGTGGAGAATAACCAGGAAGTTGAATAAATCTCATAGAAGTTGTGAGTAAGAAGATATCCCACTTTCTGTCCAGATGATTTACAGATTAGCCTGTTCGGACATATGCCATTATCTTCATGATTCTTATCAAACCAGGATGAACCATGATCTAAGAAGCTTTATTTGGAACCACTAATCAGTGGAGAATAACCAGGAAGTTGAATAAATCTCATAAGTGTTGTGAGCAACAAGATATCCCACCTTCTATCCAGATGATTACAGATTAGCCTGTTCGGACATATGCCATTATCTTCATGATTCTTATCAAACCAGGATGAGCCACGATCTAAGAAGCTTTATTTGGAACCACTAATCAGTGGAGAATAACCAGGAAGTTGAATAAATCTCATAGGAGTTGTGAGTAAGAAGATATCCCACTTTCTATCCAGATGATTCCAGATTAGCCTGTTCCGGACATATGGCAATATCTTCAAGATTCTTATCAAACCAGGATGAACCAATATATAAGAAGCTTGATTGGGAACCAGTAATCAGTGGAGAATAACCAGGAAGTTGAATAAAATCTCATAGGAGTTGTGAATAAGAAGATATCCCACTTTCTATCCAGATGATTCCAATTAGCCTGTTCGGTCATATGCCATTATCTTCATGATTCTTATCAAACCAGGATGAACCACGATCTAAGAAGCTTATTGGAACCACTAATCAGTGGAGAAATACCAAGAAGTTGAATAAATCTCATAGGAGTTGTGAGTAAGAAGATATCCCACTTTCTGTCCAGATGATTCCAGATTAGCCTGTTCGGACATATGTCATTATCTGTTGGAAAAGCTGAGAACAGCTAGGAACATGAACTCACTCTTTAATAATGGAAGAGACAATCAACTTGTGATTGAATCCTCTCAGCAAAATAATCTACACACCATCTGAATCTAGAGAGATTAAGTGGTTGTGAGATTAATACAATAACTAGAACTATGCTAAGAATAAATTAAAGACTCTAGTTTGAATCTATCCTTGTGGAGTATCACAACACTGATGGTTTGTGTACTTAAGCTACAAGGAGTTAGAATCAGTAAGCTAGAGATGAACAGAACATAAAGAAGAGTTTAAACTGATTTAGAAGTGGAATGGGCAAGCAATAGTCTGCCATTTAAGGCAGACTCTAAATCGTGTATCACAACCTCTCTACATTGTGACTAACTTGAAGAACACTTAGTAAAGGGATGGAGATACACAAAATTGTATAAGCTTGTCTCTTATTTCTTGTGTGTGATTACAATGAGGCTGCCTCTTTATTTATAGAGGAGAGCCTTAGGTTTTACAGCAGCAACAAGACAAAGATACAACTTGCAAGCTATTAAACAATTGTTAAAGGACAGCTTGACTAAACTAATATTATTTAAGGGAAATCAGAGTGAGAGCAGGCTGGGGAGAGAGAATGGCACGTCCAGGATGAGTGAGAGTGACATATCACAACAGCTCTTTGCTTAAGTTCACATGTGATCTCATTTCAACTTCAAACAAGATGCTTGGCGCCAATGCAGTCTGATTTTGTTTCTGGTCGACAGGAACTCCCTATCTTTGCACCAACATTATCAGAACCCTATCTTTGCACATTCTTGATCTTGATCCTAACTTTGCACATTCTTCTTTTAGTGATTCAAGGTTGACCCGGACTTTGTACTTCCATGATCTTCCTTGTGCATACTTTGGGCATCATTTCTTTTGCACCAACTTTGCACAAGTACACCTTGATCACACTCAGCTACTGCTTCTTCCTTCTTCATTCCAACACTCCCCCTCAAGCTTGACCATAGGAGATCCTTGGGCAAGCTTGGAACTATGAAGAAGCTCCCTCATTAAAACCTTTATGTGCAAAACCCAAAGGGACAAAAACACATAAAGGAAAAAGAGTAGAGTTCAACATAGCCTAGGGATTGGCCAATGAGCTCTTGTGCCTTAGAACCAGTGTGGTTGGACACAAGAAGCTCTGGATCATGGCCTGACTTGTGCTGCAAGGATGAGCTCCATAACTTGCACACACCAACATCTCGGAACTCTTCTTTTAGGCCGGTTGTGTCTCCCCCTCTCTTCTGACTACTCGCCATCTTGAAAGGGCTTAGGGACCACCAGCTTCTACTTCAGAGAGCTCCAACTAAGGTATCTGATACATTATCCCAAAGGTGCATCAGTTCTTAAGGCAATGCATTTACTCACATCAAGCTCAATAACATTTTAAGTATAAGAACCATCATGAATGTATTGAGATGAGTTTAAGGCACTTCCCTTTCATCAGTATGTGGGGAGTGAACTCCACTTGAATCCCCACTTGGTAAAGACACAATCCGGATCATTGAAGCTCAATCTCATGCTTGGGACAGTGAGTGCCTTGAGTCTTCTTTGATCGGATTTATGATGCAAGTGTGAACTCCACAGCTTGCCAATGGCTTGTGGCGGTTGGATCTTCAGGATTGCTCTCTTCATTACCCCTCCTCAAGCTTGATCCAGAGAGTATAGGGATGGACCAAGCTTGGAAGTGAGCAAGACTTAGCTAGAACCAGGAGCGCATCACCCCAACAGCTGCGCTTAAGTCAACCAGTTCCTCCTCCTCTTATCTCCTATCCACTGCCTAAAATAACTCTTCCTTGTGTGTCTCTTGGAACCAGGAGCTCAACACCCAAACAGGCTGCGCTTAATTCAACCGGTTCTACACACAAGTTGTCTCTTCATGGTCAGGAATATACACCAAGTGTAGGTTCTGAACACATGGGCCGCTTTCTCCATGAGCAGGAATATGCATCTTGTGCAGGCTCTGATCATCATGGGTATCTCTTTTCTTGTAGTTGCTTCTGGTCTGGTAGCCACAACTCTGTGTCCTACACAACATTACAACTCAGATAGAGATCAGTAACAAAAGTATGAGAGAAAAATAAGAGAATGAGAATATGTGAGAATTAAGTAACCAGAGAATAAGAGAGAATAAAGAATAAGGGAGAATAGAGAATTTGCTCAAGAGTTCTAATGGACAGAGTTTTGCTCTGTTTTCTTGAGTTTTGCGGAAGCATTAACAGCCAGGAGCAACCAATACTCCTCATGAGTTTGGTGCTTTAGTAGCTGAAACACAATGGACCATTGAACAATTAATTTGCTCACTGATCTTAGAAAAGTACCACTGGAATAACTCATGAACTGATGTTTTCCAGGGCTTGCAACAAGAGAACCATCAGAATAACACAAACAAAAGTGTTTTCTATGGCTCACACAACAAAGACACCAATGGATCAAAACAGTTTGTCCACTGGTCAAATATTTTTAAAACATTTTTCAGAATCAGATTACTCAAGAATCTACTCAAAAACATTTTTCAGAATTTTTTTTTTTTAAGTGATTTCAAGATGCAAGAATAATCTTTTCTCCCTCTCTCAGGCTGGTAAGAACATATTTCAGTCTTTCATCCAAACCTTAAACAATGAGGAGATCAAGGGGAGAGTCATTGATTTAAAAAAAAAACATTTAAAGATTGCATCCTGAATTTTGAAAAAAAACATACTTTGTCTAAACTCTCTACTGCTCATGTTTTGAATCCTAGCCACACAGCTCATCAAAACGATTTCAAAGTGAGAGAGAGAGCTTCAGATCAAAGTAGAACAGAGTGAGTTCAGCCCAAGAGAGCAACAAAGCTCTGATACCATGTTGGAAAAGCTGAGAACAGCTAAGAACATGAACTCACTCTTTAATAATGGAAGAGACAATCAACTTGTGATTGAATCCCCTCAGCAAAATAATCTACACACCATCTGAATCTAGAGAGATTAAGTGGTTGTGAGATTAATACAATAACTAGAACTATGCTAAGAATAAATTAAAGACTCTAGTTTGAATCTATCCTTGTGGAGTATCACAACACTGATGGTTTGTGTACTTAAGCTACAAGGAGTTAGAATCAGTAAGCTAGAGATGAACAGAACATAAAGAAGAGTTTAAACTGATTTAGAAGTGGAATGGGCAAGCAATAGTCTGCCATTTAAGGCAGACTCTAAATCGTGTATCACAACCTCTCTACATTGTGACTAACTTGAAGAACACTTAGTAAAGGGATGGAGATACACAAAATTGTATAAGCTTGTCTCTTATTTCTTGTGTGTGATTACAATGAGGCTGCCTCTTTATTTATAGAGGAGAGCCTTAGGTTTTACAGCAGCAACAAGACAAAGATACAACTTGCAAGCTATTAAACAATTGTTAAAGGACAGCTTGACTAAACTAATATTATTTAAGGGAAATCAGAGTGAGAGCAGGCTGGGGAGAGAGAATGGCACGTCCAGGATGAGTGAGAGTGACATATCACAACAGCTCTTTGCTTAAGTTCACATGTGATCTCATTTCAACTTCAAACAAGATGCTTGGCGCCAATGCAGTCTGATTTTGTTTCTGGTCGACAGGAACTCCCTATCTTTGCACCAACATTATCAGAACCCTATCTTTGCACATTCTTGATCTTGATCCTAACTTTGCACATTCTTCTTTTAGTGATTCAAGGTTGACCCGGACTTTGTACTTCCATGATCTTCCTTGTGCATACTTTGGGCATCATTTCTTTTGCACCAACTTTGCACAAGTACACCTTGATCACACTCAGCTACTGCTTCTTCCTTCTTCATTCCAACATTATCTTCATGATTCTTATCAAACCAGGATGAACCATGATCTAAGAAGCTTTATTTGGAACCACTAATCAGTGGAGAATAACCAGGAAGTTGAATAAATCTCATAGGAGTTGTGAGTAAGAAGATATCCCACTTTCTGTCCAGATGATTCCAGATTAGCCTGTTCGGACATATGCCATTATCTTCATGATTCTTATCAAACCAGGATGAGCCACGATCTAAGAAGCTTTATTTGCAACCACTAATCATTGAGAACAACCAGTAAGTTGAATAAATCTCATAGGAGTTGTGAGTAAGAAGATATCCCACTTTCTATCCAAATGATTCCAGATTAGCATGTTTCGGACATATGGCAATATCTTCAAGATTCTTATCAAACAGGATGAACCAATATATAAGAAGCTTGATTGGGAACCAGTAATCAGTGGAGAATAACCAGGTAGTTGAATAAATCTCATAGGAGTTGTGAATAAGAAGATATCCCACTTTCTATCCAGATGATTCCAGATTAGCCTGTTCAGTCATATGCCATTATCTTCATGATTCTTATCAAACCAGGATGAACCACGATCTAAGAAGCTTTATTTGGAACCACTAATCAGTGGAGAATAACCAGGAAGTTGAATAAATCTCATAGGAGTTGTGAGTAAGAAGATATCCCACTTTCTATCCAGATGATTCCAGATTAGCCTGTTCGGACATATGCCATTATCTTCATGATTCTTATCAAACCAGGTATGACCATGATCTAAAGAAGCTTTATTTGGAACCACTAATCAGTGGAGAATAACCAGGAAGTTGAATAAATCTAATAAGTGTTGTGAGCAACAAGATATCCCACCTTCTATCCAGATGATTACAGATTAGCCTATTCGGACATATGCCATTATCTTCATGATTCTTATCAAACCAGGATGAGCCACGATCTAAGAAGCTTTATTTGCAACCACTAATCAGTGGAGAATAACCAGGAAGTTGAATAAATCTCGTAGGAGTTGTAAGTAAGAAGATATCCCACTTTCTATCCAGATGATTCCAGATTAGCCTGTTCGGACATATG
>NW_026615733.1:0-41227 GCF_000801105.2 Raphanus sativus
AAATTTTACATTCATTCAAAAAAAAAAAAAAAATACGAAATTAGATGTTGTGTTTGAAGAAAAAATATGAAGTAAAATCAATGCAATGCAAGTGTTAACCCCATAGGATAAAAAAAGATCAAGAAAACAAATTGAAAATGCAGAGGGGAAGAAAAAGAGAGGAAAAGGATCTTTAGAGTTTCATCGTATCACCAAGACAGACGGATCAATTAATCCAAATTTATTATGCTCTACAAATCCGATAAGAAACTGAGGAAAAGATTTGAGCAGTAACCATTAAAACAACCAAACCAAGCAGTACACCGCATCAGAAAAAACTTGCTTTGGTTGGATATTCATCAGTTGGCTCTCATTTTCAAGGCTTGAGAGAGAGGGCCAAACCAACCTTAGCATTCTTGTCAATAGCCTTAGTGTCAACTTCTCCAGAGATGGTGAAGAAGGATTTGGGTGTCCACTGGTGCTGAATGAGTGCATTGGCTATCCCGGCACTGTTCACACGAGCCTTTACAGTGGTCAAGGGGTCAAGCGAATGCTGCGTTCCCACGGTTATGGTGTTGACATTGGTGGAGAACTTGTGGTTCACTTCAGCTCCAACAGCGGTGTTGAACAGCGGGTTAACAAGGTGGTAGAATGAAGCGTTGACAGTATCTCCTTTGTCGTTCCTAAACAAACAAGATAAGCCAAGATATCTTTTTAATCAAAAACCCCATCTTACATCCACAAGTATCTCTCACAAAGGTATTCACACTTACAGGGTAAGGGAGGCAATTAAATCATCCTTGATGAAGTTAACTCCAGCATTGATCTTGGTGAAACTGCCTGATTTGGTGTCGAAGGAAACATCAGTACCAAGGGCCAACACATTGGTACCCATAACACCAGAGAAGTTGACAGTGGGGTTTTGAGTCAAGCCCATGCTTGTGCTGATACCAGCATATTCATGCAAGTACTGAAGCTCAATCTGTTTATAAAAAGGAAGAAACCACCATTATGAAGTTAGGAAAAGGCAGTATCTCATCAAAAAATATATAACAAAGAAATACAGATGCTTGAGAAAAAAGTGAAATACCTTGCCGGAGTTTTGGTCAGGGGCCCTGAAGCTGAAGATGGACTTCAATCCAGGTGCAGCCTCATCAACCGTAGCAGTGATCAAAACCTGAACCACATAGAGAGGTAATAAGATAATCTGATACAAGAAAGTAGTATCCGGGAAGGGAGGGAACAGACATACGGTATTGTCAGTGGAAACTCTCAAATCGGTAGTGGTGTTTTTTTGCTTGAGTTGAAAAGCAACATCTCCCAAGAGTGAGTCACCTTTCTTGGTTCCAGTTGAAGTGATGGCCTAAGATGGTAACAGGCAAAGAAAGAAAGAAGGAGCTAAGCTTATGTATCACAATGCTTACTACTGCAATCAATCAATCAATCAATCAATCTCAGAAGTGAACTTTAAAAGCTAAATAAAAAAAAAAATGGAAACTTACAACACCGGAAGGAGTGGAAGTGGTGATACTGAATTTCTGGTCGCTGTTGTGGTCCTTGTACAGCAGATCTGTCAGCAAAAAAAAAACATTATAGAGATCCCTTTGATATTTCCACATCCTACCTAGCATGAATCAAACAGCTCCTTCCAAATTTTAATACACGCATGAAAGTAGAGTAGTTTCACCTTTGGCTTTTTTGCCGATGTCAGTGTAGAGACCTGGTCCTTTCCCCATTCTTGAGAGATGATAATTATCGAGAGGGATTCGAAGAAGACACTACAGAACAAAACCTCTCTGCTTTCTTTCTGTGGCGTCTATAACTAAAACCCTAAATTTTTATTCTTTTTATTTTGGTCGAAAGGTTAAATTTTATGAGCCGTCGGATCGTCACTCGCTCTGTCAGTTTTCCTCATCTACAGCCGTCCATATTTTTCATTCTCCACTAATCATTTTCTTTTAGTACTTAACCATTTTTAAGTCCTTCGAATCAGGGAACGGTCTGATGGCATATTCCATCGTTCTTTCTAGTTTGGACCTCAAAATTGTCCTCTTTTGAGGCCCATTCAGTTGTCGATGATGACGCCCATGTATGATCAAATTGTATCCCTATATATTTTATTTTTACTATAACTAAATACAACAATCTTACAAAAAAAAACAGCGTAATTACTAATTACAAAAAAAGTTGTAACGCAACAAATATTTGATATACAGACACGATTTGTCTCATTTGAATATCATAAAAGTCAACCTCTAAGTTTTCTTCAACAGCTTAATAATGCGTTTAATCGCAGACATAAACTCTTTCTCCTTCTCTGGAACCACCGAATGATATGCATTCTCCTTCCATGCTCTGTAGAAAAACGATTCTTTCTCCACGAATATGGTAGCTTTGTTTCTGTTGCACGTTCCCTTCTTCACAGTATCCGACATTTCGTTAAGTAGCGATTCAGATTTCACCAAAGAACTCAACTCCTCTTTCAAATCACCTTTTGTTTCCTTCTTCAACGTTTTCAACTCTCCCAGCAATTTCTTCGCATTCTCAATCTCTTTTGTAAGTTTGTCGTTCAGGAGTTCTCTTTCTTCTTCTACTTTTAATGTTGTTAATGTTTCGGGTTTTACATCTCGGAGTTTCACTAGCTTCACGTCTCTCGCTGCAGCCTCTTCGATGTTCCATCCCAATGCGATTACTAGGGTCACGATAAGACCACCTGCAGGTAGTGTTATATTTTTTCTTGCCATATTGTATTGTTTCAAATTGATCAAGGAAAATCTTCTCGTGTCATACTATATACGAGAGGATTGTGACTTATTTTCGGTGGTACGTAGCCTTTACATAGAAAAATGTTTTCTAAAAAAAAAAAAAGTAGAAGTTTTTTTTTTTTGACATGTCTAAAAGTAGAAGGTAAATTTGGATATATTGACGTTCTATTCTTAAATGCTAGTATTAAAATAAAATTTTGGAATTAGATTTTAATTTAAACATTGCGAAATTTATGGATAACCAACTAAAGATGAGTATAACTGAGTCAATACGATACGTTGACCATCAATTTATGTACATACTATTATTAGTCACAGATCATAGTATAAAATACCTTAAACATAGAAGACAAGAACTCGCATCTCTGCTCACCTCTTTTCCTTTAACAAACTATATATTTGAATATAATTTCAAATTTATTTGTTAAGGGAAAAATTAAACTGAGCTCTAGTCATGGCAAAGATCTCCTTATTGCTTTTCGTCATGGCCCTTGTTGCCTCTCTCCACGCTTATGAAGCTCACCGCATGGGAAAATTCGATGAAGCAATTGAAAAAGACTTGCACAAAGCCGAGGCCCAGATCGAGGAAGACATAAAGGCAACAAAAACGAGCATTCAAGGTTTGACAACTGAGATGAAAACCTTGAGCAAATCTGAAGAGATGTTAAATCAACTTGGAAAAGATCACAAAACGGATATGGAGGTAGCTCCTTATGGAAAGAAACTCAGAACATTCAGCAGGGCAGCAAAAAATGTCACGAAAGCACCACCTGCAAAAAACAAGAAACCTGCACCACCTGCAAAAAACAAGAAACCTGCACCACCTGCAAAAAACAAGAAACCTGCATCACCTGCAAAAGACAAGAAACCTACATCCGTAATCCAAACGATCTTGCAGGATTTTGGGCTAAACGGAGGGAGGGATTGACAAAACATAATAATCAGGGTCTGATTAGTGTTTTGAGTGAGTTTTAAGGAGTATTGAACTTGTTCATGGAGTTTAGCTTTACAAGTGAGAGGAGCAAATAATTCCCCACATAGTATATAAGTTGCGTTGCTGTCATTTTGTAATTAATAATACAACTAAATGAAATATTATAACTACTTATGATATCATAATATGTTTTTATGCGAAATTTTTTTATTTTTTTTTATGACAGCTTTCTATTAGATCAAAACTCAATCAACTGTGTCTTTTTTTTTTGCATACAACGTTTGAGATATCTGTTTATAAAATACTATAGATGACCAAATTAGTTTACAAAACGGTGAAACGTTTTCTCAAATAGATATAGATGACAAATTGATGGAATGAGGCTTAATAGATGTATGTATACTTACAGATAAAAATTATTTAGGGGTTGATATATCCACTAACATAATCATGTGATCTTCAACATTATTTCTATTTTTTTCGAGTCTTAGGAGATTTTCTACATAAAAGATAATAATTGTAAAATCTATATATTTTTTTAAAAAGATTCACGTTTTACATTTAATGTGTAACCTATATTAGCTAATAATGATAAAATGTAAATTTCAAACAAATAATTACAGTGGTTCAAATACTATTGGTTTAAAATTATGGAAAATAGCTGAATATAAATTAGTACATTTATACAAAACTTCTTACATCTCATAATAAGTTTAAATTGCACTTTTTCTTTTCTAATTTCATTTCATGTATTAATTTGACCATCGTATTTTAGACAAAGATCCGCTAATAGAAATGACTTTCCCTAATGTTTTATTATTTTTCTTTCATAAAATATCTTTTTCCGTTCTTCGCACAGCTTTTAAAAACAAAGTTCTAATTTTTCTTCTCTATTATTTTAGCATATTAACTAGAGATATAAAATTGTGCAATGCATAATAAATACAATAAAATTTCTAATAATTTTCTTAGTATATGTGAGAATAACTTACTATAAACATGTTGACTAATATTTTAGTTCGGAACACTGAATTTTTTATAACAAAGTGCTTATAGCATACTTTTGATGCAATTGCATAAGACTAATATATAATGGTTCTCGTAAACCTTAAATTTGATTACTTCTTTTTTGTATTGAGTGTTGATTTATATTGTTTCGCTTCCCAAGTGCTACCCATAAGCTGAAACTAAATATTTTCTTAAATAATTTTCCTAGCATAAAACTTTGTACATAAGAGTACCATTAACCCTCTTGGTGCTTATCAATTTTTTGATTAAAAAAAGAAGGAAAGAAAAGAAGAAGAAGAAGAATAGCTCTGTCTCTGCTTGGTCTTTTTGCAGGTTTCATTGACATGTGGCGATCCGCGATTGGTTTTTTTAAATTTTTTTTTTAATCGCACAAAAAAAAATTAAATTTTGAACACTCATTTTTTTAGCTCCTCCGTTAATGATGCTCTAAAGTGAGTACATAGTATCTTAATTTACATTTAACCATTATAAAATTTAGTATAGTTTTCTTATTTGAGCAGTCTAGGTCGAGATCTATAAAATGGTTCTGATCTATTATCTATACATATTTTTTGAACAAGTATTTATTTATGTGAGTGATTGTGGTGAGTTATATGTTGGCTCATCGCTAAATTTTACACGAAAAAAACAGAGAAATATCGTAGGATAATCCTAAATTTTTGTTGTTATCACAAATGTAGTCTCTAAAAACCAAAATGACCAAATATTCTATTAAAAAGGTAAATATACAATTATACCCTATGATTAACTAATATAGATCTTAGAATTTAAAGTTAATGGACAGAGTTTTGGAATTGAAATTTAAAATTTCATAAAATAAAAAATAAATATTAAAAGTTGAAAATAAAAATAAAAATTTTAAAAATAGTTCCAAACACACATTTTTGAATTTTAAAAAAGAAAATTTGAAACAAATAATTCAAAAAATAAAATTTATAGAAAAATTCGAATTTGAAAACATACAATTTGAAACTATAAATTTTTTTTTTATAAATATTATTTTTAGTTTTTAGTTTTTATTTATTTGCTTTTATATATCTAGAGTATAAAAATCTTTTAACTATTAAATGAAACATTTTGGTCATTCTTTTTCTTCACAAAAACTTGAAATTGTCTAAGAGTTGCCCCAAAAATTATATAGGAATCTTATTACGGAATTTCCATAATATAAGGTTAGAACTTCGAAATTGGAAGGATTTGAATAAGATGACTACAAAAAAAAATTGCGACTTTTATGGGTGGCCAAAGAAAACTAATAAACGAAGTCAATACCATTCGCGCTCACCATCAAAACAAGGTTACTATTTTTACGCACAGGTAAAGGCTATAGATTCTTTAAGAAATGAACACACTAAAATATAGTTTGATCTAATTAAATCAAATTTACTTCAGGGAAAATTAATCCGTAACATGGAAAAGATCTCCTTTGTACTTTTGGTTGTGGTCCTTATTGCCTTTGTACATGTCTCTGAGGCTCAATCTTCTAAAGAAGGCGAAGAAAAAGTAATTGAAAAAGACCTGCATGAAGCAAAGGACTTAATCGAAGATGACTTGAAGGAAAAGGAAAAGAACATCAAGAGCTTGGAAAGCGAGGTGAATATGTTAACCAAATCTGAGAAGATGTTGAATGACATCGGAGAAGCTTACAAAAATGGTACGAGTCTAGAACCTTACGGGAAAAAGCTCAAGAAATTTAATAGGAAGGTTAAGCAGGCACCAAAGGGAAAGAGATACGGATCCGTAGTTCAAAACATTTTGAAGGATTTGGGATTAAACGGAGGGAGAAACTGAAACAATATTAACTAGGGTTTGATGGATGTTTTGATGCGTTTTAGGAGGTTTCAAATTGTCTTTACAAATGAGATGAGCAAATATCTTTCACATAGTATGTATTTAATTAATTGCATCCACTGAATAATAAATCAATTGTAATACAATTTAATGTATTACTTATATTATCTATCTTTGTGCTAATTTTGCTAATAATTAGTTATTAATATTTACATTGTAATATTATTACTTATAATATCTAATCTATCTTTGTGCTAATATTTTATTAATTAGTTATTAATACATTGTAATGGTTAAACTGAAATTTTGATATAGCATATATATACTTTTCAAAAGTTATTTTGTAAAATGATACTTTTTCGTAACAGTGGCTTTTATGTCCATTCCGTGAAACAAGAAAGGAGACAGCGATATGTCGAATTAAAAAAAAAATCAAGATTCGTCTCATAAGAGAAAGCACCCAAAAGATGAGTGAACAGATCTTTCAGTTCTTGTTTTATTCTGTTTGATGTGTTCTTCTTTGTGTTTTTGGAACGTGTGCTTCAGTAGCCTTCCTTCCTATATATCTTCAGTCCTACTTATTATATATTTTTTGTTGTTGTATGAATAATGTAAATATTTGAAGAAAGTAATGTAAGATCTGTCGGATACCACCATCAGATAGATTTGGCTCAACTATTTTGAACCAGCAAAAAGTAAATGGTATCTGGAGAAGATCAGAGGGTCATTTTAAGTGAGGAGCGCGAACGTGATTCATTGGTTCATCATGTATATATTACATGCAACTATTAAGTATGTGATGCCCCTTTTTAAAAAAAAACTATTAAGTATGTGACCCATGGGATTAATAACGATCTAGATACATGCATGAGTGTTTTCAGTAGTTTTGTAATATTCAGGCAAAATTGTAATTCAGCGAAAGTTCGTTGTTTTAGATTACAAGTTGCAAAAAGGAAGAAAATTACAAAGATAATAAACAAATAAAATTAGCTTTACATATAATATAAGTCATGGATCATGTTACGTAACTGGCAGAGCTGGAATCCCACTCGAGGTCACATGCATTTGAATCTTTCTCACATGCATAATATAAAATTTGCAGTTATATTTATTATAATTTTCTTGAAGACTTCATGGTTTTAGTCCCACCCAACTGGTTAGAGGTAGATTTTTTTTGTTGGATTCAAGTGGTTTTGATGTCTAACTTGGAACTTGATCCACACACACAACCAGTTGTCATAGACTACTTCAAAGAGTTTCTTTGTATAAATGAATGAAACGTAGTTTATAAATCTTTGTCAGGTTGGGATAAGACTCTTATCATAAGAGCCATATTCGAATGTATTCGTATTAACCTTTTGTTAATTAATGGCAATGCTTCTGATCACTTCGTCCAGTTTTCCGTAACTAGCAAAAATGTGTGAGATGGTTTTATGATTAACTTCATCAAGTTGTAAACTCATGATCCATATATAAGTTGCTAAAAAAAAATTAACTTCATTTATTAAATCATAACAACAACAAATTTCCCACTATACACCAACGCTCTACAAACCCAAAACAAACAAAGTAAAAGCCAACTTAAATTAAAAGATTAACAATACTTCCAAATAGTCATATTCAAATAAGTGATGATTGTTTCTTCTCCTGATGATGATGATGATGATGATGATGATGATGATGATAATGACATGGTGGTGGTGCCCTCGAGCTATATATAGGATCATGAATCAGTTGAATTGGTGGTTGTGATTTGGGTCAGACCATCCCCAGTAAGCGGCCGACGTCGTTTCATCAATGCCATTAAACATGTTACAGAAGCTCTCTTCTTGAACCATTTCATTATTCTGTTGATGATGGTCATGATTATGTGTAGAAGACGGAATCGATGAAGGGAAAAGGTTTTTGATCGTGTTCACATGTGTTGTAGTGGTCTCTCTAGGAATCTCCAGATTTATGTCTGAGCTATTTTCTGTGCTTCCATTGTTGCTCCATGAAGCTTCTGTTTCCCTCTTTATTATGCTTGCTTCGTTACAATCTTTGTTCTTTAAAGACATTACCTTAAGCATCAAATCAAATGTTGAGTTTTAGAATTTAGACAAAATTAGTTCATTGAGGCACATGTAGATCCAAAATGTTGTATTCATTAGTTACGATTTCATTACTAAGTGACATTTAGCTAAGACCTATTTCAATATATTGTTTGATATATCAGCAAAGTTATTTAGAAAATGACTGAAATATATACTTATAAAGTAAGATATAAAACCTTCTTTCATAATGATTTTTAATTTATGTAAGGCTACAGAATTTAGATGTTTACTTGAGTTATTTTTTTCTGTAAAAAAAGACTTGTAACCATTACCTTTGTAATACTTAAATAGATTCTGTTTTTAACGAGATTTAGTAAAAATCATTCGAAAGCCCCAAAAAGATAGTTAAGTCAACTAGTATGTATTCCCTCTCTTTTCAAATTAATCTTTTTAGAAAAAAATGTTCTAAAAAGATGTATTTTTACTTTTTTCAATGTAATTTTTAATAGATAATAATGATAAACTTTAAATTTCAAGAAAATTAATTATATTTAATAAATTTTGATTAGTTAAAAGTTACGAAAAAATATTAATCACAAAAAACTATATACTTAAAATTTAATGTATTTTATTAATAAATGTGAAAAATTCGAAACATAGATTAATTTGAAGTGGAAAGAGTATATAATATTGTTCTCTTATCTGGTTAGCGGTTGCCTCACATGCCAGTACTTGAAAGTCAGATGAGAAGGTATTAATTAATACATTGATCACCTAGAACCATTTGTTTAACAAACAAAACACTTACTGCCTTTTGACAAACATCTTATAGTGTTGGATCATGAGCCTAACAATAATCTATTGCATTTCATATATAATTAGCCATGCACATTTAAACTGGACAAATTCATGAAGCAATCCAAGTAAAAAAAAAGTGGTCAAAATTTGTATTAATTAAACTTAAAACATGTTTTCTCCAAAATATTTCAAAAAGGAAGAGAAATACTTAAAACATGTTTACTCTTAAACTTATGAGATATCAGATTCATTTTTACTTTATTAATCTGGTAAAACCAAACAACCCAACCAATGTCAAGCTAAAAGTTAAAAAAAAACACTTTGTACATATAATTAGATAAATGCATATATGTTATATATACCTCAGCAAGGAGTTTCTTGTTGTGGGCAAGAAGAGAATCATTGTCAGACTTAAGAGAATCAAACTGTTTCTTGAGTGCATCATAGTCTCTTTCGAGCTGTCTAGTCTTCCACCTAGCTCTCCTGTTTTGAAACCAGATCGCTATTTGCCTCGGTTGCATCCCCAATGCTTTAGCTAGTTGTATCTTCCTCTCTGGATCAAGCTTGTTACCAAGCTCGAAGCTCTTTTCTAATACCTTAACTTGCTCTAATTGCAGCCTCTTCTTCTTCTCTCCAAGCATCATATGTGACCCATCGTCTGATAAATTAATTCTCCTCATCAACAGATTGATGAGGATCGTCTCGCACGTTCGTTAATGACATAGATCTGTTCATCATGTAGTTTCCTCCTCCTATTTACACCAACAAGACAATAAAAGTTACTTATAAATTTTAGTTGTCTATCTATGTAGAGAGAAACTAGTACCATTGAAGGGATGAGGAGGAAGACAAGAAGGGAGCTGATCAGGGGTAATGTCTTCACGAAGTTGTTGGAACATAAAACCATGTTGAGGAAATGCCATCTCCAATCTAAATCCTGCGGCTGCGTCTGTGGTTGGATCAAACACATGCAAATTAACTCAACCTGCAGTGACTGATATATTTGGATTGGGAAGTTATCAGCTAGGAGTGTTCAAATGCTTATATTTTGGAAATGAAGAACAAATGAATCTGGGAGTTTCTTGTGGATCTCATCAACCTCTCATATAAGAAGACAAATAGACAGAGGAGAAACGGATCAAGTTAGGGAGGTTTCTAGGACCCATCATTTTTTTTTTTTATAATTGAGTAGGATTATATTTTTATTATTATTCTATACATAATACTTCATGTATGTACAAACTCTTTAATCTTCTTAGCAATAAAAAAAAGAAAATTATTTTAACAATTAAGTGTAATTTCTCATAGAGATGACACACATGGAATAGCATGACATATTCATCATGATTTCTTAATTTCCAGCTATCTTTTATTTTTTGGTGTCACTTATTCCGAGCTATCTATCTTTATGGGCCATAAATAATGGCTGAACCCGTCATATCAAACGAAGCCCAAAGATGCTATACAGACCGTCCCAAATCAAATCTGAACCATAACGGCCTATTAGCAAAGTGGCGAGAGCAACTAGTAGCTGCCACAAGCCCATAGATGACAAGACCAGAAACAGAGTAAGAAGCTTTGAGAAGGGAGTGGGGTGTCCCGAGTTTCGATTTGAACGGCATACATAGATAGATGAGGAGAGTCCACATGATTGAGAAAAGCAAAGCAAAGCAACGAAAGAGACGGAGATGAAAGAGCACACAATCCAAAATTTTCTCATTTTCAAAATGGTGTGTTAAAAAAATCAATTTTAGCGGTAAAGAAAGATAGAAACGTAACCCGTCGATGATGAATCAACAAGGCCATCCCGAGCCTGATTCCGAACCTCCTCCTTCTCCTTCGAGCCCTCGGACACCGAAGAAGAAGGTTAGTTCCAAACTGAATCGATGGTCCATGGGCCGAGCTTTACGATCCGGTGCTGTTAAGATCGACCGTCCGACTCATCGTACTGATAATAACAACGACGCACCTTCCCGTCAAGTAACGACGAACGAGGAGGCTGATCGAAAGACGTCTGCGATCGATAGTGATGACGTGGCGGGAAAGTCGATATATATGCTTTCAGACGGGACAGGGTGGACGGCTGAGCACTCCGTTAACGCCGCTTTGGGCCAATTCGAAGATCCTTTGGTCAATCGTGGCTTTCCCGTTAACACACACCTCTTCTCTTGGGTATGTATCACTATTAACAGCTTCTTTTTTAATTCGCTGAGAATTTTAATTATTGATTTTTTTTATTGGCTGAGAGTTTTAATTATTGATCATATGAGCAAAAAGACATGATCCTTAAATATGAATTGTATGTTTTCTTTTTTGTTGGGATTGGTCAGGTGGAGGATGAAGAGAAGCTGTTAGAGATTATCAAGCAGGCGGCGAAGCAAAAGGCAATGTGTTTCTACACTTTAGCCAATCCTTCTATGTCCAAATCCGCTAAAGAAGCTTGTGATCAGTTGGGAGTGCTTTCTGTTGACATCTTAGGACCAATCATCCAAGGCATTGCCTCTCACTTGGGTGTGTCTCCGTCAGGTCTTACTCGTGGAGCTGCCGGTAGGCTCAAGACTCTCAACGACGCATACTTCAAAAGAATCGAAGCCATTGAGTTTACCATTAAGCAAGACGACGGGACTTTGCCAGAGAACTTAGGCAAGGCTGATATCATTCTTGTCGGTGTTTCACGGACGGGAAAGACGCCTCTGTCCACTTATATTGCTCAGAAAGGGTACAAAGTCGCAAATGTACCGTTTGTGATGGGTGTGGAACCGCCCAAGACGCTTTTTGAGGTTGAACCGAGGAGAGTTTTTGGTTTGAAGATTCAACTTGTTGTGCTGCAAGCCATCAGGAGAACTAGGGCTAAAACGTTAGGTGTGGATACGGTAGGAGAGAACAGATACTCTGGCTTCGATCTTGTTCGGAAAGAACTTGATTTCGCGTCAAAGATCTATGCCAAAAACCCTGGATGGGCCGTAATTGGTAATAACACAACACACACACTTAAACACCATTCTGTTTTTGCTATCTTGTCATAATTATTCTTGTGGCGGTTGCAGATGTGACGAATAAAGCAATAGAAGAAACCGCAGCTGTGATTCTGCGGCTTTATCATGACGGTAGCGACAGTAGTACTTCTGTACCATGTATCTCAAAACGCTTTTAAGCTCACAAGAACACAGTTTTTCGGTACTATATATTTTAACTAATCAAACCTAGGCGGCTGTATTTTGTTTACTCAAAATTTTGTATTTTCTTGTACGTTTTCATGGAAACAATCAACTAGTTAAGATGCGGGAAAGTAATAATTATGGGGTTAGGTTTATATTCAAGAAATATTGGCATGTGATTTACCATTTGTAGCAGAATATGCCACTATTTATGTAAACAAGAATAAGTATCATCAGCAATTAGTTGAAAGGTTACATACAACTTGGATATGTTATAGCAAAGTTGACACAAGTTTTTGGATTCATTCAGAATTTTTTATAGAGCTCTGTACGTTGTCGTTGATCTGGTAAACTATTTCTATTTGATTATGAAGTTTTATTTATGATTGCTAGTTAATATATTTTCATCCACATGATTAATAGGATATTAATACATGACTCCACCAAACGAAGGTTAAAACGTAGCGGTCAAATGATTGGAGGAACATGCAAATAACATTACGGGGACCTATAATGCATGGATAATATATGCATGTGGGATCAAATAATTGCTGGCGACATAACGTCTAGGAATTAAACATTTCATTGACAAATATTATACGTGTATAATTAATTGTTTGCGATAACGTCCAAGAATATAGAAGTCCATTAACAAAGATTATAAGTATATTCTTAGTAAGATTAAAATTTAGTTAAATACTTTCAAGTGTCATTACCGTCCCCAGCTAAATAGATTGATTATCCAGTATGTGTTTACACTTTACATCGTGCGTCTCCTCGTCGCTAGTTAACATATTACTTACTATTAGTTAGCTAACGAGTTAGACTTAATAAAAAGCTGACATTGTTCTTCTGTAACAATCAACTTGTGTTGATTTACAGTACTATGATAAACATTTTAACAGCCTGTAACTGGTGCAACTGAAGGGGAACTATTGATTTCATAAGTTTTTTTTTTCAATTCTTGGTTTAACAACATACCTTAATTCTAAACTTATATTTTTCAGAAAATCGAATATACATGAGTCGTACTTCTTAAAACTATTTTCTGGCACATCTTATCTGTTTTTATTTAAAATTTTAGAAAAGCTACAACTATATTTTAGCATGCGCATAGCAAAAAAGTATATTTTAGCATGCTTTTAATAGAAAGGCATAATACTCCATGTCCTATATGGTTCTTATTGCTATGTCTAGGGCTGGGCAAAAAATCCGAACCCGAAAAACCGAACCGAACCGAACCCGATCCGAAAAAGTAGTACCGAACCCGAACCGAAATTGATTAAATATCCGAACGGATTCAAAATTTTGGTATTTAAAGAACCAAAACCGAACCCGATCCGAACCGAAATATTTTGGGTACCCGAATGTATCCGAAATAAATTTATATACTTAAATATATACATTATTTTTATATGTAATGTATATTAAAAATATTAAAAATATACAAGATACCTTTAAGTTTTCCAAAATACTCGGAAAATATATGCAAATAGTCAAAAGTAAATGTTTAAAATAGCTAAAGTATACTGAAAACCCCAAAATAGTTAAATATCTATTGATTTTTTATCCAAATATTCAAAGAAAACCAATTTATATGTTAAATTAAGGTATTTTGACATATATGTTAGGAAAATTTATATGTAATATATTATATTTCTTATAGATTTTGAAAATTTAAAGTATATAATGAATTTTGAAAATTTAAAAACATTTTAAATGGGTTATCCGAACCCGAACCGAATCCGCAAAGATCCGAACCGAACCCGAACCGAAATTTAGAAATATCCGAATGGGGCTGAAATTTTTGACTCCGAAAACCCGAAACCCGAATGAACTGAACCGAAATCCGAATGGGTACCCGAACGCCCAGCCCTAGGCTATGTCTATTTATGTTTACAGATATACTTTCATATTTTCTCTTGTAAGTTGGAAGTTTTCAGTTAGGTATCAGCAAATTATTATTGATCACTATATATTTTCATTCTGTATATTAGACATTATTTTAACTACATTCGAACAATGGCTTACACACGAAATTTAAAATATAGAACCCAATTTGTGTTTATTGGGATTTTTTGAAAAAAAATTAGGCAGCCATTTGTTTCTGGTGGCGCAGTATACATCAAGCATACGTAACAGAAACATAAGCAATATATATATGCAAGCATGCATAACAAATACTAGTATTACACACAACTAAGTTGTCAATTTGCCTTTTATTTCTACAAACAATGATTGATCATAGAACAACAAATATACAACAAGCATTCCACCGCAGACCGGTGATAGTCAACTACATTTTGATGTTAATTAATATCAATGTTCTAACCACAAACTCTTATAGTATTCAAGTTTCAGTTAAGACTGCTTACATAATCGAGTATAAATAACTTCAATCTTCATCAATAATCCATCATCAATCGAGCAAAAAGCAAAAGCTAAGAGTCAATCTAAAAAATGGCTGCATCTAAGCGATCAGTTGTCTCTTGCTTTTTCTTAGTGTTGTTGCTAGCAGAAGCAAATGCACAAGGCTTGAAAGTAGGCTTCTACAGCAAAACTTGCCCACAGGTCGAGGGTATTGTTAAAAAGGTCGTGTTTGCTGCCATGAAGAAAGCGCCTACCCTCGGTGCTCCTTTGCTTAGAATGTTCTTCCACGACTGCTTCGTGCGGGTATGTTTCTAAATGGCTCATGAATTTTCTAGTCTCTCACTTTCTTAATTAACAATGTGAGATATCGGGTAGAGTGATCGATCATCTAATGAGTGAATCATAATTATCAATAGGGATGTGACGGATCAATTTTGTTAGACTCATCGAACAATCAAGCCGAGAAGAATGCGGTTCCTAACCTAAGCCTTAGAGGGTTTGGCATCATAGACGATTCCAAGGCGGCTCTAGAAAAAGTGTGCCCTGGCATAGTTTCTTGCTCTGATATCTTAGCCCTTATTGCCAGGGACGCAGTGGTTGCAGTGAGTATAATCTTCGCATTAACCTAAAATATTACACAAAAAGTTATTTGAATTCACTGTATATAAATATCTACGTTGACTTTATAGCTTGAAGGACCAACGTGGGAAGTTGAAACGGGAAGAAGAGATGGTAGGGTTTCTAATATCAATGAGGTCAACTTGCCATCGCCTTTTGATAACATCACCAAGCTTATCACCGAATTTAGCACAAAGGGACTCAACGAGAAAGATCTAGTCGTTCTTTCAGGTACGGCCGGACAAGTGCATGATAATATATATATAGTCTGGCTCAGATTGATCACGAGTGAATTGTACTAGTGAATACTGAATACATATAATATGATTTGTCTTTTTTTCTATAAAGGTGGACACACTATTGGAATGGGACATTGTCCTCTGATGTCAAACCGTCTTTACAACTTCACCGGAAGAGGAGACAGCGACCCAAGTTTGGACTCGGAGTACGCCAGTAACCTCAGGAAGAAATGCAAGCCGGCAGACACCACGACGGCTCTAGAGATGGATCCAGGAAGTTTCAAGACATTCGACGTGAGCTACTTCAAGCTAGTGGCAAAGAGAAGGGGGCTATTCCAGTCGGATGCTGCTCTATTGGACAATTCAAAGACTAGGGGTTATGTCTTGCAGCAGGCACGTGGGTCAACCTTCTTCCATGACTTTGGTGTCTCTATGGTGAAAATGGGTCGGAACGGAGTTCTTACGGGTCGTGCCGGGGAGATTCGTAGCATGTGTCGTGTTCGTAACTAAGAGTCTTTTTTTGGTTTAATTCATATGGTTTGCTTCTTTGCTTAATTGCGATTTGTGTTTCTTGGGGATAAGATAAGCCATGTATTTTCCTTCAAAGTCTAAGAAATGGATTAATAATAATTGATTGTTGTGAACAGAAAAATGAATTCATATATCTCAGATATGACGTCATCGTTCCTCCCATGCATATTCGCATTCGTCCACATCTGCCAAGCAGACGAATGTTATTTTCTAAATGGTGGTATTTTATTTATTTGAAAAATAAAATGAAAATGAAAATGAAAATCGCTCGAATCTGTGGTATCAGTAAATTTGGATGGCTCAGATTGCTACGGGTACAGAGAAATCTCGAGGAATAAAAAGTATGTGGCGTAGATCAGTTGCCTAATCCAATGCTTTATGTAATAAAAAAATATAAATAAAATACAAATTTGGGCTCGTGAATCACGCGACGGTATTATTTGAGAGTTTATGGTTATCTCTTCGTGGCCCCCATTTGGGCAAAGATTTTCCATTACACGACTCTGTTTTCTTTTGTTTGATTCTCTAGTCATTTCACTCACAAAGCGCTCTCGTCTTTGTCGCTGCTCTCTGTCGGAACTTCTCTGTGATCTGTTCAAAAATAACCTTTTTCAGTGACGCAATTAGTCGAACGAGTGAATGGCATCAGTTGCTGAGAGCTCTTTCCCTCTGCTGTGTCAAATCAAGAGCCAGCGTCGCGTCACTTCGTCTACGCTTAGGACTTCGAGTCTTGTCCGAGTTTCTTCTCCTGATTTCGCTTCTGGGTCGCTGACATTTCCTCGCCGGAGCTTCGTCTTGGGACGCCGATGGAAGTGCGTGGAAGCTACGGGCTCAGATTCTTCTGGAGCTGCGAGCGGAGGAGATGAGCAGGAGGATGCGCTTCAAGCTACCATCGAGAAGAGCAAGAAGGTTCTTGATATGCAAAGAAACCTTCTTCACCAGGTTCGTAGTAGATCCATCCATCCCTGAGATTAACGCTGACTTTGATCTGGAGTTTCGTTCTGAAATTTTAGTCCTTTTTCTCGTATTCATTGTGAGAATTATGCCAATGAAATTGCTCTGTAAAGATAGAAAAATTCCATCTTTTATGAGCAGTTTGTGAGAATGTTATGAAAATATGCTGATTGTGAACATGATTCTTAATTCTGCTTTGGAGGCTGCTCTTAGATCTATCTTGTTCCTCTGCAGATTGCTGAGAGGAGGAAGCTGGTCTCATCTATAAAAGAAAGCACTCCTAACTTGGACGATGGAACGCCTTCTGCTAAAGAAGATGGAAATACTACTACTGATGCAACTAAGAAAGATAAGATGGATGGAGACGGCAATGGTAGTGTTAGCTCAAGCAGCTGTGGCAAGTCATCCCTGAAGAAAGAACCAGAAGCTAAGCCGAGCAGCAAACAAAACTCAGCCTCTGCAAAATACTCTTCCCCGGTAACCTCTCCTGAGAAAGAGAAACCATCCGGTGTACCCAATACTGGGAAACCTTGGTCTAGCGTAGTAGCTTCTAGTGTAGATCCTCCTTATAAACCATCTTCTACTGTAACCTCTTCGAAGAAAACTACTGATCCTGAAACTTCCTCTGGAAATCCGAGCAAATCTCCTGCTGGTGCATTTTGGTCAGACCCACTACCCTCTTACCTGACTAAAACACCTGAAACATCAAGTATAAAGACACAAGAGTACATGGAAACAAAAGAGGAAAAAATACATGAAGAAGCCTTTAGTGGTATTAATGAACCTTCCAAGGACGAAGAGCAGCCGCCTCCACTTGCTGGAGCAAATGTCATGAATGTGATATTGGTGGCAGCAGAGTGTGCTCCATTTTCCAAAACAGGTAATTACTGCTGTCTTTGATCAATTGTTGCTTGTCCATAAGTAGGCTTCTCTCGGAGTACACAACCTGAAGACTATGTGAAATTATATAGGTGGCCTTGGAGATGTGGCAGGCGCTTTGCCAAAGGCTTTGGCTCGACGTGGACATAGGGTTATGGTAATATTTATCACGGAGTGTGCCTTTCTCTTGTCGTATAAGCTCTCTGGTTGGTTATGGACGTTTTCGTTGTTCTTTTTGGTTAGGTTGTGGTTCCTAGGTATGCAGAGTATGAGGAAGCCAAGGATGTAGGGGTACGGAAGAGATATAAGGTGGCCGGGCAGGTATACCAGCTGGTTAATGGTATCAACATTATAATTTTCTTTCCTATTGAGGTAGAGAAAATTTCACATGGTGTGCACTTAACTGCAGGATATGGAAGTAATGTACTTCCATGCATATATTGATGGTGTGGATTTCGTTTTCATTGATAGCCCTGTGTTTCGGCATCTGAGTAGTAACATTTACGGTGGAAATCGACTCGTAAGATTATATTATTCTCCCTGTTCTTTACTGAAGAAAATCAATAATCAGCCTACATGTACATGAACTAAGTTTGTTTTTTTGTGAATCCAGGATATCTTAAAGCGGATGGTTTTGTTTTGCAAGGCCGCTGTTGAGGTAAACCTTTACTCCAGTACCATGAGCGTAAATGGATAGTTTGTTTCCTTCTTGGACCAACCAAGTTCGGATTCTTGGGAATGTTTGCAGGTTCCTTGGTATGTTCCTTGTGGAGGTGTTTGTTATGGAGATGGAAATTTGGCTTTTATAGCAAATGATTGGCACACTGCTTTGCTACCTGTCTACCTGAAAGCCTATTACCGAGATCACGGTCTAATGAAATACACACGCTCTGTTCTTGTAATCCATAACATTGCTCACCAGGTTAGTATGTCTCAAACTAAAATTTATTTGATTCATTCTTGTATCCAGAGATCTATGCATAAACCTACTCTGGTTGTAAATTTTAGGGTCGAGGACCGGTAGATGATTTCTCACACGTGGATTTACCGGGCCATTACTTGGATAGCTTCAAACTGTACGACCCTGTGGGAGGTGAGCACTTCAACATTTTTGCTGCTGGTCTTAAAGCTGCGGATAGAGTTCTCACTGTTAGCCATGGATATTCCTGGGAGGTTAAGACCTTAGAAGGAGGTTGGGGTCTCCATAACATCATAAATGAAAACGACTGGAAATTTAGAGGGATTGTGAACGGTATCGACACAAAAGAATGGAACCCGAAGTTTGATATTCACTTGCACTCTGATGACTATACAAACTATTCCTTGGAGACTCTTAACGTTGGTAAACCCCAATGCAAAGCTGCATTGCAGAAAGAGCTCGGTTTACCTGTTAGACCTGACGTTCCGCTGATCGGTTTTATTGGAAGATTGGATCACCAGAAAGGTGTTGATTTGATAGCTGAGGCGGTTCCATGGATGATGGGCCAGGATGTTCAGCTGGTTATGTTAGGCACAGGGAGACCCGATCTTGAAGAAGTCCTCAGACAAATGGAGCACCAATACAGGGATAAAGCAAGGGGATGGGTTGGTTTCTCGGTTAAAACAGCTCACAGGATAACAGCTGGTGCAGACATTCTGCTGATGCCTTCGAGATTCGAACCCTGCGGTCTAAACCAGCTTTATGCAATGAATTATGGAACCATTCCGGTGGTCCATGCAGTGGGAGGGTTGAGGGATACGGTTCAACAGTTTGACCCGTACAGTGAAACGGGTCTTGGATGGACGTTTGATAGCGCGGAAGCAGGTAAGCTGATTCATGCTTTAGGAAACTGTTTGTTGACGTATAGAGAGTATAAGGAGAGTTGGGAAGGGCTCCAGAGAAGAGGAATGACACAAGATTTGAGTTGGGATAATGCTGCAGAAAAGTATGAAGAAGTTCTTGTCGCTGCTAAGTATCAGTGGTGAGGTTAATAAAAAGTTGCTTTTACTTTGACTGTTTGTAAAGGAATCTGTCTGTCTTTTGGAATTGTTAAGAAGCATAGTTTTGTAGATTTAGTGAAAAAAATACATTGGAACTTTGCAAATGATCATGCTTTGTAAGCTCAAGCCTTGTGATAAAAGCTCCAGCTATTGGAGTCTCTTACGCTCTCTCTAAGGTGATTCTAAAGTGATAAGACTTGGCAAAGTAGAACAATAGTTTACAATTGCAATAAAACAACATCAATGACTGACTAAAAGTTAACATATAGGGCAACGAGAAATTTAGCGCAGAGCAGAGATTAAAAGCAAAATGATCTTTCACTATAACCAGTTTCCCACATTATCCTTACAATGCTTTATCCTCTCACTGTAACTTATTTTTATAACATATATAGATTAACACATTTATATAAGTTCTTTGTAAGAAAAAAAAAGAGAGTGTGTTTTGTGAGAAACAGAAGAAAAGTATAACAAGGATCTCATATCACTTCTTGATCTTACGCTGCTGTTTCTTTGGGCCGGAAACCACTAATCTCCTAACAGAACAACCACACCTGGCTCTGAAAACCAGGACGGCGCGGCCATTAGGAGGCGCCATCTTCTTAAGCTCAGCCTCCAGCTCGCGGTGATGGACACGAGGCAACTCAAGCCTCCCGCCCTTTTTGCCATAGCCGGAGCTGGTCTTGATGCAATCCTCAGTCTCAATCTGAATATCAAACTCAACGGCTTTCCTAAGCCCTTTGCAATTGGGCTTCCCGCATCGGTGCATAGTGCACAGGAGTATGACGAGCCAAGCGGAGATGGCGGCGCAGAAGACGCTCAGAGCTAAGGATCCGTACACTATAGGGTTCTGAAGGATCTCTGCTTTGACCAAAAGGGAGATGTCCGAGAAGAGGTGGATGGATGCGAGGGTGATGAGCTTGAGGTAAGGGAAGAAGAGGAAGGCGCAGGATGTGATGACGGCGATTAGGATGAAGACGTCGATGGCAGCGGAGTGAGAGCCTTGGCAGACGGGGAAGCTGGGGGATGCTGGGTGAGGTTTGCGGGTGGGCATAGCTTGGTCGACGGGATTGCAGACCGAGATTGAGCTATGCAAATATACCATCGAAGGAAACACAGAACAGAGCCGAATCTAAAAAGCTTTTGATCTTTCGTCTCACTAGAAACAAACAAAAAGAAGATCCAATCGAACGAGGAGGAATGGATTGGATCAAGGAGTTTAAAATCAGATTCGATCGCCCGATCAAAGTCCTGAAACGAATTTTCAGCAGATTGAATGGAAATAGAGAGAGAGAGAGAGAGAGAGAGCTCTGTTTGAATCTGATCGAGAAAATGGATTTATATACCTGATTAAACTGGATATGGTAAACCACAGAAACCGATCAAAAAAAGAGAGAAGCTGTATCGAATCGAAAGCGTGTCACCAGAGAAGAGACGGAAGGTTGGTGTGTCCTCAAGCGGGAATCTCAATCGTCGTCGTCGTCGTCGTCGTCATGATTTCAACTTCTTCTTCTTCTGAATGGAATGAAATGGAATCGTATGTGAGAGAGAGAGAGAGCAAGTGACACGCGTTTGTTTAGATAACTCTTTTTTTTTATTATTAAAATGACGTCGTATTGTCTTTTATGTCGTCATTACTCCAATTCCCTTTAGACTCTATATATATAGAGACAGAGAGAAGTTCGAGAGTTGTATAAAAACCCTAAAAAGAGCAGTGCGCAGCCTCTAAAACCCTACAAAAGAAGAAGTCTTTTTGATTCAATTCTCCAATCCAACAAATGGGTGGTTCGAAGCGAAAGAAGGGAGACAACGGCGGAGAGGAAGGTAAACAGATGATTACGGATTCGAGGTTTTCCAAGGCTCACACTGACCCCAGATTCCGTAGTCTTCCGAGGCGTGAATCCAAAGTCACAATTGACTCTCGTTTCAAAGGCGTCCTCACCGACAAGGCTTCTGCTCCGGTCGATAAGCGTGGCAAGCGTAGAAGACGAGGAAGTGCCAAAGATTCTCTCAAAGAGTATTATCGTATCGATGAAGAAGATGAGGAGAAGAATAAGAAGAAGAAGCAAAAGAGGAAGGAAGAAGATGAATCTGGTGGGGATGATGAGAGCGAGGGTGAAGAAGCATTGATGGCTCTGGAAGCTGAGGCCAGGCGGAGGAAATCGGAGCAAGTATCTGAAGATGAAGAAGAAGAAGAAGAGAGTAAGATTCCTTTGAAACTGGCGGCTTCCTCGGATGAAGAATCTGATGAGAACGCAGACTCTGAAGACAATGAGGATGTATCTGAAGAAGCAGAGGAGGATACTGACGAGGACGATGATGCTATGTATGATGACGATGGACCCGAAGTTGCTGTAAGTATACAGCTTTCCGTCTTTTGATTCCTTATATATATATGCATTTTGACTATAGGAACTATCACTCAAGTTTTGGTTTTTACGGTTTGTAGGAAGAGGAGGTAGCGAGTATCGAGAAAGAAACTCACAGACTCGCTATTGTCAACATGGACTGGAGATATGTCTCTGTAATTGCTTTCTTCTCTATCTTTTTTGTTTCAATACTAGTTTGCTCTCTCTTTTTACTCAAAGGTTTTAGCTTTTTGCTCACTAGGCAAAGCTTGTTGTATGAGTCTAGCAGTATTTGTTCTTATGGCTGCTATCTTCTTTATTTGTTACTTAGGCCAAAGACTTGTATGTTGTTTTAAATTCGTTTCTTCCCAAAGATGGGCGCCTTTTGTCTGTTGCGGTCTATCCATCAGAGTTTGGACTTGAGCGAATGAAACAAGAGGAAATCCATGGCCCGGCAATCGGTGGAGACAAGAAGAATGAAGATAACAGTGATGACGAGGATGAAGATGAAGATGAAGATGAAGACGTCATCAATGAGAGACTACGTGATTACGAAAAAAGTAGACTGAGGTAAGTTATCAGTCATTTACTCAAGGCTATATGTTGCTTGAATGGAGACTATTACTAAAACTCACACTTATTGTTCTGTTTCAGGTACTATTTTGCTGTTGCGGAATGTGATTCCAGTGCTACTGCTGATCACTTGTACAAACAATGTGATGGTATCGAGTTTGAGAGATCCTCTAACAAGCTCGACTTGAGATTTATTCCTGACTCCATGCAATTCAAACATCCACCTCGTGATACTGCCACCGAGGTGCATTCCTGCTCTACTTTCTATTCTTTTTGGTTTCTGTTATGCTTCTTATCTCCAAGCCTTGTTCCATATCAGTTTCATGGTGATCTGAAAGTTTTTTCTATAAAAAAAAAATTACAGGCTCCTGCTACTTATCAAGGTGTAGATTTTCATAGCCAAGCACTGCAGATGAGTAGGGTTGATGTTTCCTGGGATGAAGATGAGCCACACCGTGTGAGGACCTTAAAACAGGGATTTAACCCTGATCAGGTCTGTATGCTTATTTCTTTTAACCTTCTTCAAAATCAGGCAGCTATATATATATATATATAGCTGCAGTCGTTTGTGTTCTGATATATTTTCACAAATCATAGTTGGCAGACCTTGAGCTGAAGGAGTTTTTAGCTTCTGATGAGAGTGAATCTGATGATAGTGGTGATGATGATGAGGAAAAAAGGAAAGAAAAGTACCTAACTTTAATGGAATCCGGAGATGTTGATTCTGATAAAGACGAGGATGAGGAGAATGACCAGGATATGGTAGTAGAATTCAATACCGGGTTAGAAGATCTGAGTAACAAATTTCGTGAAAAGAAAGAAGAGAAGCCAGAAACGGTCTGGGAGGCACAACTGAGGAAGATGCGGGAGAAGAAGAAAGCTAGGAGGATGCAAAAGAAGGATGATGGTTCTTCAGATGATGATTCTGAGGATGACGACGACTATAACGTTGATCATAAGAAGAAGAAGAAGATGATGAATAAGAAGAAGGGTTTAGAGGAGAAATTAGCAGCAGACGAGAAAAGCTTGGCGGAGCTTGAGTTGATAGTAGCTGATGAGAATGGTAAAGGTCTAAAAGGGTATAACATTAAAGGAAAAGGTAAAAAGAGAAGTAAAGAGATGGCAGAAGATAAGATACCTTCAGCTGATCCTGACGATCAGAGATTCTCGGTTGCATTCACGGATCCTAACTATGCTCTAGACCCTACGAATCCACAGTTTAAAAGGTACGTTGATCCATAGTTTGAGATTTTTTTGTATTTGAGAATTGTGAAGTTGTTTTTATCATATGAATATATGTTGGTTTGTTTGCTTCTTGGCAGGAGTGCGACGTATGTTAAGCAATTAACTCAAAAGCAAAAGCAAGATCCAAGAAGCCAAGAAGAGCAAGTGAAAGATGTGGAGACAAAGACTACAGATGATGGCACGGTGGGACCTTCTAAGAAAAGGAGTTTTGCAGAGTCTGCTACTGTCAAGTCGATGAAGCTCAAGATGCAGCAGAAGGGTTCGGAGAAGAAGAAAGAAGGGACTGCCGAGTTGGCTCAGCGAGTGAAGAACAAAGCCAAAGCTTTATCAAAAAAATAAAAATGTCTTTTGTTTCCTTCATTCACATCAATTTTGTTTATCTTTTTATTCAGAATTCATTGCACTGATGTTTTGAAATGTTAACAGTTTCAGTTTTGATTCGACATTCAAATTGGATAATTTTTCATTTTCCTCTGTCGATGATCAAATCGGTTTATTGTTTATCAAAAATGTTGAGTGTTTCTACAAGTGAGCTTAAATCATTAGTAACAGCTGGTTGTAAATACTCAAATTTTCTATTCAACGAAGTTCCAATTCTTGCATAACATCTGCAAATAGCACACGCAATACTGGCGCCTGAAGCACGTTTTGATTTTATTACTGTTTTCCCACACTTAAACGTCTGTCTATTAAAACAGAGAAAAAACAAGAACAATCACACACACTTTTTTAAATGAAACATAACAAACTGGTGCAACCTAAGACATAGAAACTCCCAGTTCGGTCTTTGGACTGAGAGAGTAAATCCGTAATTTATGTAGAAAACAATAAATCAATCAACCATAGTAAGGAGGATGACCAGAAGAAGGTGAAGCCCCTGTGGGATCAGCTGATGGGTACATATATGAACTTCCACCATAACCTGCGTATTGTGTTTGCACCTGCCCATTCTGCCAACCCCCTGTTGTTGGCGCAGAAGCTTCAGCCACTCCGGGAACTTTTTGGCCCACGAGTAGGCTCAGATCAGGTAGTGTGTAGTCTCTGCTTTTGTCGCTAAATGCCTTCATTCAAGCACCAAGAAAATACAAGAAGGGAATTATTACTACCCAAAACAAAATAAAAGGAGTTGATTTACAGATTTCACTGAATTGTTGAAGAGTAAAAAAGGCATACGGTTCTTGAAGGCATCAGTTATTAATCTCTTTCCCACAACTCAAGAAAGCAACCAATCTTATGTACCTTTACATTGAGATCAGTATGACGAGAGTATGATAGTCGAAGCTTACAGTAGCCACCGTCATATATACAGTGTCCTTCCAGTGCTTCTTTCGCTATTGCCGCCGTTGCTATATCTACAGAGTGTCATGAAGCAAACCATGACTGTCTGTATTCAATTACTTAGCATACCCATAAGCTAATTTATAAAATACCGGAAACGTTCATAAAGGGGTTTGGATCAGATCACAATCAAATATCAAAGCAGATCATCAAGGTCGTGTACCAGAGTATTGAATTAAGGCTTGTGTTGAACCATTCTTCTCAAATATAGCAATCTTCTGGACAGTTCCATACGCGGAAAAGACCTATGAAAGCAAATTACATTATTAACTTTGACAGATTTAAGAATGCGGAGAAGCAGATAGGTGCATACTATTTTTATTCCTCACCGTGTGAAGAACATCCACAGTGACAGCATACTGCATGTTCTCAATTAAAGCAAGCAGGACATTGCTCTGAGTTTCTACCTTCTTTCCATCAGCACCCAAAGCAGGCTGAATGCAATGATGTCGAAGATGATCAGTAATATAACATAACACAGTCAATGTAAGAAAGGTCAAAGGTGGTGGAGAAATATTAGATAAAAAGGTGGCAAGGGCCTTGGAAGTAATATTTTACCTGCATAGACCCGTCCATTGCGGTATGATTCACTGGAAGGTATGGATTAGTGTAATCCCTGAGTAGTACGTAAAAGATTCAAACACGTGAATCAACTATTTTAACATAACGTTTCCAACATCACTGGCAGTATAATTCAGAGGCACGTTTGTAAGGGCTCAAAACTCCTACCTGCTACGGTGGGACTGAAACTTGATGTTTAGATCAGTATGAGCTGAATAAGACATTCGCAAATTGCAAGAGGCAACATGTTCTGGAAGCAGATATCTGAATTTTGCCAAAAAAATGAAGAAATTATCAGCAGAGCTTATATCGTATGGCGGAGGGTGGAAAGCATGCATAAAGAATAAGAGCATATACTTGGGTATACTTCTACCATCTAGCGCACTCCTTGCAGCTGAAGCAGTCTCCACATCAGTAAACTGAACTAGTGCCTGGCAGGTTACGACGGCAGATAATAAGTTGGACATTATTTCATTTTTTCCAATAAGGCAATACCTTGGAAACAAAACTCGATATCTAACCTGGAAACCAGCAGCTTTCTCAAAAGTGGCAATTTTGTGCACGAATCCAAAAGCAGAAAACACCTGAAACAAAAAGTTTGGATATGAGTGATGACCATAAGACAGTGGAGCGAATGGGGAATAAAAAAAAGGAAACCAAAGAAACTCAGATATTCCCGGACTGGGAGACTGAAAAAAAGAGAAAGAGTAAGGCCAGGTAAGTACAGAGAGACACCTGTCCATGAGAATGACGAACACGATACTAGTAATTTTCCAAAGTCTCTCCAGAAAGATTTTAATAAAGAGGCATCAACATCTGTGATTGAAGCATTTTTTTCATTAATGGTTGATACATACATTAACTGGAATAATATGTTCCAAGTGAGAAATTACTAAAACAAGTTTTGCTTAATACCAAAAGTTGAAATCTACTAAGCACAACACAATGCCTCAACCATGTATAAGCCTCAATCTAAAATTGGTATCAAATATAAACCAACAAGTCCTACAGAGAAGTAGCCACAAAAAATCAGTGAAGGTCAAAAGGAGGCAGTTAGTTACCAGATGGATGACATCGATGCTGACATGGTGAGATTCGACTCCTTCAAAGGTAACCAAGAGGACGTTTCCAGGGACTTCACCAGGACTCTGATTGTTCACAATCTCATGCCGATTAGAGTACTGTATATAAATAGTTTTCCCACGAATCTGTGCCGGCTCCGAAGATGAAGCATAATACGAAACCATTGATATCGCCTGATTCAACTCAGCCTGTTAAAAGGAACAGCTCAACCATCGATTTCACAATTCACAAAACTTAAACAATCTGATTGATTGAAGAGAAGAAGAAGAAGAAGATGTTTACGAATTCAACGAAGGCTTGGTTGCGATTGGCGCCGACATTGGTCTTCGTATTGACGATCTTTCCGAATCGTTTGCACAGGTCGATGAGCTCTTCTTCCACGCATTCCCACGGTAGATTCCGCAGGTGCACCACCTTCGACGGCGTCTGCGTGTACCGGAACTGTGAGCTCGACATCTCTAACTCCAACGATCACACACAGCCCTCGCCTCTTCTCTCAGCTTTCCTTTACTTGTGATCGGAATGGAATCTATACGGAAGCTCAAATCTCAGGCTATTTTTTCAAATCGGTCCTCCAAAACTTCGTTAATTTACGAATCATCCTACAATTTTCTTCTCTACATCCATAAGCCTGTTTAGCTTGTAGTTGAGTCGACACTGTTGATAAAGCCTATTAAGGGCCTGATAATTTTTCACGTAAGTCTCCCCGCGTTGGTCCATGAAAAGTAAAATATTCAAAAACTGGAAATAAGAAATTCGGGAAAAATGACAATTCAAGGGAATCTATCTTATTAAAACAGAAACATTTTGTTGGACCTAACATTTATTTTGTAAGTTTTTAAATTAAATACACTTTTATATTTTATAGTTAAACATACATTAAATCACTTTATGTTCCTTTCTTTATACTACTATCCATGTTTCCAAACAATATACTTATTTCTTTATACTACTATCAATGTTTCCAAACAATATATTTATTTTTTTATACTACTATCAATGTTTCCAAACAATATATTTTATACTACTATCAATGTTTCCAAATAATACAATAATTAATCTTAGTTATTTTATATCTATCATTTTCTCTTTAAAATTTTGTAGAAACGTCATAATTTTAAAGTTCACTATCATAAATTGCAAAATAGTAAACTTTAAAATTCGATTATAAGATTACAAATTATGAAGCTATTACAATTTAAATCCAATTAGATTACATATCGGTCATCCATCAGTTCAATCGGTTAGTCTCGGATTTTAGTAATTTTTTAATATGAATATTTTAAAAACATAAATTGAATTGTCAGATCTCTGGATTAACCGGTATAATCACAATCGGGTTGAATTTAAAAATACTGATTTAAATGCAAAAATATTTTAAATACACACTCTTTAAAATTTACCAAAATATTTGTTAAATTATTAGTGAAATTTTTCATCGTAAAATATTCCGCGCTTCAAAAGCGCGGGTCAAAATCTAGTTAACAATTAAGACTAAAAGTCCATATACTATAAAAATATGTGCATGAAGTTGCATATTGTCCCATTATTCGATCACAGTGTCTTCTGAAACCAGAATGATGAGCATGGCACTCTCTCTTCAAATCATTACAGCTCTTCTCTTTATTACCGTCGTCACTGTCTCCTCATCACCTCCCGACGGATTCACCATGGACCTAATCCACCGTCGTTCTAATTCATCTTCTACTGGTCGCTCTAACACTTACGATCAACTCCGATCATCTCCTTACGCCGACGTCATCTTTGATACTGCCTCCAGAGGAGGGTATCTTATGAAACTCCAAATCGGTACACCTCCTGTCGAGATCGAAGCAGTCATAGACACGGGAAGCGAAGTCATATGGACACAATGTTTGCCTTGTCTTAACTGCTACCACCAACGCAATCCAATATTCGACCCTTCGAAATCCTCCACCTACAAAGATCTAAGATGCAACAACACACCTGACCATTCTTGTGTTTATGATATTGTCTACGCAGACCAAAGCTATTCCCTAGGAAGCTTTGCTACCGAGACTGTCACGATGAAATCCACTTCTGGCCACTCCTATGTAATGCCTAAAACCATTATTGGATGTTCGCACAACAGCTCTGTGCATAGAAGATCCTATTCGGGCATTGTTGGTCTAAATTTGGGGCCGTTATCACTCGTCTCTCAGATGGGCAAACACATGCAAGGTGCAATTTCTTACTGCTTCTCCCCTGAGGGAAGAACTAGTAAGATCAACTTTGGAAGTAATGCTATTGTGTCAGGAGAAGGGACTGTATCGACCACTATGTTTATTCACAAGGAGAAACCTGCTTTCTATTACCTAAACCTAGACGCGGTCAGCATTGAGGAGACTCGCATTGAAACATTGGGGACACCGTTCCACGCCGTAGACGGGAACATAATCATAGACTCTGGTAGCACTTTCACCACCTTGCCCGCGAGCTACTGCAGCCTAGTGAGGGAGGCAGTGGAAAGGGTTGTTACAGCGGAACGAGTACCATCCCAGCACGATATGCTTTGCTACAAAACGGACACAATGGATATCTTTCCAGTGATCACAATGCATTTCAGTGGAGGTGCGGATCTTGTTTTGGGTAAAAACAATACGTATATGGATATTAATGGAGAAGCCATTTGTCTCATTGTTATATGTGGTAGTACTGAAGAAGAAGCTATTTTTGGTAACAAAGCACAGAACAACTTCTTGGTTGGTTATGATCTTTTTTCACGACTGGTTTCTTTTAAACCCACCGATTGTGGAGTTACACAAGACATACCAATAGACGACGACTCAATTTCTGCAGCATCGCTTTTTCAGTTTAACATTAAGTTTGTTTTATTTATTTTTGTCCTTTCATTAATTAGACTATAGAGAATGAATTTGTGTTATTTATATATTTCCTTACATTAATAACTAGATCTTTTACATACTAAATTTTCTTATTTTAATTTTGTTTTTGTTTATTTTAAATAGTTCTATATAATTTGAAACTAATTAATTGAAAATTTTCTACAATAGTAAAACACGTGAAGATATTTTTGATTTTCTTAAAGTATTGTTTTTTTTGACGAAAAGAAAAAAAAAAACAATACTTTAAGAAAATCAAAAATATCTTCACGTATTGATGATGATTATTGCTAAAAAAAATATTATAATATACTTTTAGCGTAAACATATACTTTTTATTGTTTTATTTAGCAAAAAAAGAAAAAAAAATATCTTCACGTGTTTTACTATTGTAGAAAATAGTTATCGTATTGAATTTAAAGTATTGTTATCGTATTGAATTTAATCTTGGTCTTTTTGTACTGCTTCAGACTTAACTTGACTAATAACATATGGAGTATGAAGAAGGTTTCAACATTCGATGTTAGGCTGAGTAATAAATTTCATGCATTGTTTATAAAATTAATAAGTAAGAATCATAAATGGTAATGCATTTTTTTCCTTCACCTTTATATATGTTTGGGTTGATACTTGTCATCAATATGAATTTGTTTTTTTTTTCTACCTTTGATGCTTTGCAATTGTCTTAAATTTCTGCTTGGTCATCCCATAAACAATACACGACCTGATGAGATTTTAAATAAGTTGGACTGATGGCAAGAACGCACGCAAAGGTAATTGCTCTGTTTGCTGCACTTTTATTGGCGCACTTTTAAAATATAAATAGACTACTCGATACTTGCTATATTTCAACCTACAAGCAGAGGAAGGTAATTGCTCTGTTTGTGCATTTGAGTAACGACCTTAAAAATCTGATGATGGTTACAAAATCTTTGCCCCCCCCCCCCCCAAAAAAAAAAAAAAAAAATCTTTGGCCCCTCTTCTTGGCTCATTGGTAGTTCTTTTTTTGATAACTCATTGGTAGTTCAGCAACATTATTGGTAGGACAAATGTTAGAGTCCTTAAATTATTTTATTATTATTTTTAAGGTAAGGACAATGTTAAGAGACATTAACAAAAATACAGATTATTGGTGGGACTTTATAACAAATGTTTCATCCTCTGTGATATTTACATATGTTCACAACACCAACAGAGGAAGTATAACCATGAAAGGATTCCAAGATCTCTCTATCGATTCCAGTGTGACCTAAACCAACATATGTTTGTATGTTTATAGACATGTCTAATTCATTCAAAGATTCGTACTTTGCATACATATGTTTGTATGTGTTTATATGTACCTGATTTGAAGACGTGGCAGAATCACCATGGCTTGAATCAATAGGCTTCTCCACAGTAGCCATCACTATAACAAACAACCAGAATTTGAAAAGAAGAGATCGATTGGAGACTGGAGCAATTAAGTGTCATAGAAGGCAAAAGCATACCTTTGATGGCAGCAGAGTACAACATTGCCTGATATTTCTGCAAAGGGACGAGTAAATAATTCAGAGAAGCTTAATAGAAACATACAAGTAGTAGTTGAGATATTGTCAGGAAGCTAATACAGAAACAAAGATTAAGTCAGAATAGAAAGAGAGAGAGAGAGAGTTGTAACAACTCACATCAATGGCTGAGGAAGAATCAAGAGGAGCAGGTGGTGGTGGCTTCATAGCAGATTCACGGAAGGCCTTAGTCTTTTCATTCACTTCATCCAATGTGTAAGCTGCACAACAAAATGAAACAAGAAGAATAATGAGAGATCTAAGATCGATTGCAACAGTGAAACTAGGATAAAGGAAAAAGAACACACCTTGTTGTCTTCATTGAAGCTTTTAGTGGTCTGAGTACCGCATGTGACCTGTTGTTGATTCCAGAAGATGAGTTTTTTAAAAAAGTTATGAAATGGTGAATGGAATATAAGAACAGAGTTGGTAGAGACGAACATAGTTTTAGAAAAACCTAACCTGAATTTCGAAGCTTTTGGATTTGGGAGTCTGAAACACTTCTCCTTTCTGAGCCCACGACAACTTCTTATGCAAAAATATCAGTTTCCAAGGAACTTTGCAAGAGAAAACGCCATATATCAAAATTAATCCTTATGCTAAAGTCCATATACACAGTCGTATCAAGATCAGCTATAAATCAATCTGACCATTCAAAGCTCAATCTAAGCTAAAATGAAATACCTTTAACAAACCAAAATGATGCGAGGTGGCCTTGTTCTTCTGAGTCCTAGCCATCGAGGACATACATAAAATGGAACAAACCACCCAGATTAACACAGAAAAATCAGTCAATTTTCTTAATTGAAAAGATCAAATGTTTCGAATATACATCTCTATGCATCCAAAATTACCTCATCTTCGATTTCTTTGATCTTCTGCATAATAGTCGACATGGTTGGAATTACAGTAGAGTAAGTTTCACAGATGCAGCAGAGGTAAAGATGATGAAGAAACAGAGACGGAGAGAGGAAGAGAAGAAAAACAGACATCGCTTTTTTTTTTTCCATCGGCCACTCCAACGACGACACGTTACAGCTAAGGACGCGTAAACTTGTATCTAAGCTAAGGACGTCCTTAGGTTAATTGCACATTTTTGATTTATTTTTTGTCAAATAATGGCTTAGGACAAACCTAAGATGCACCGATAATAGTGCTTTTACTTCTCTCAATTTTTGCATGGGAGGTTGAGCTACGTGGATAGATGTGATTTTGGCAGGTGGCATCTACGGAGCTTAGTTTGAACTGTTTGGACCATAATGAGTAGAAGCTGTCAATATGAATCAGCAAAGACATTTAAAAGAGTTGTCCCCATTGTCCTTTACATCCAATGTGAAATTTTTCGTACTAAGAAAAAAACACTGTTGCTTTTCTTTTTGTCTTTATTGGTAGAATTCTTGGGCCTATGAGTTTTGTCTTAAGGTTTCTCTGCCCACCTCAATAAATCCTTTCTTTGATGCCATGGAGCACACTATGATACACACTTTCTTTGTTTGGTCTAGTAAAATCTCTTTAATGTCACCGTCACTGCCATTAATCGTCTACCTTTCTTGGCAGCAAAAAGTTTATCTCTGTCAACAAAGGTTGATCACCTGTAAACTATTCAAACCATGTATGCTAAAACCAAAACATTAAAGTAAACTGATAAAAAGTTGAGAAATAAGATATCAATTCTTAGTTAAATCTAAGATAGTCAGTTGCCAGCTAGATTATGAGATAAGTTAGTCAGTTTCCTGCTAGATTGATGAGAAATGTAGCTGCAGAAATCATACATGATCAACGTATGGTAAATTGCATAGTAAATACTGGTTTTTACATCACCAGTAACTATTTTTGGTGGTTATGTTTCTGGATGCTTTTGATCATTCAGTGTCTATTTATGTTTATCTTTGTGAAAAGAAAAGATCTTCTGGTGACTTGACACCAAGAACAGTGTATCAGCTAGTGGGACTTTCATTAAATGGTGAAGGAATCACACAAGGAAAGGTTTTTCATCTCCTTTCTTCTTGCTCCCCTCCACTAAAGTGCTTCCTCTGTTCATTTATAAGGTTAGCAATCTCTTGAATAGTTAAAGTGGCCTGTATACATACGACACTGTAAAAGTTTCAAAATACATTTACTACCATCATCAATCATCTCTGTCTAATTTGCTTTTCCCATTATAGTGCCAGCTTCCTCTTCTTCACCGCCATTTAACAGCATTTACTACTGTGCAGTTTCTAGTAAAAGCTAACTAAAATGTGAAAGGAACAAAAAACGTTTTTTTATATATAAAGAAATATAACTAGGTAACTAGTAATAGCTAGCTAAGAGAGAGAACACGATAGTATCTTTGTAGATGTCAAGAAACCATAGCTCATTAGCATACCTGTAATAAGAAACCTAGAGCATACCCTATCTAGTGTAAAACAAAAGTTTCGAGAAGTAATAATAGCGGATGTAAACATGTAGGGATCAGAGTAAACCTTGACACGAGAGAAAGCTGGCGAAACTAACAAGGATGGTTTACTTAGATGTCAAAGCTTTTCAAGATGTTGACCTGAAAACTTACTCCTGGTTCTGAAATTAACCGTTTTTTACCTTGATGTGGGTACTCTGTTGGGTGTTTAAAAGGAAATCAAGGTGTTTGAGCCACAAAGGTAATAATTCAACTAGGTCCCATCTAATTGAATGCCAATCCATGTCAAAGACCGAGAAAAGGGGAGCTTACAGAACCTAAACAGAGACATCTTCTGTTGCGTCTCTCCCTCTTATAAATCAGACCCCAAGCCAAGAGAGCAGATTTTGTGGATCATCATGTTCATGTAGTGACTAGTACTATCTCCTCATTACAGAGAGTGGATCATATTGAAGATATTTTTAAATTTAGTAGGTTCGCAGCCTTAGTTTGTGTCAAATAATGGGAAGATCGCCATGCTGTGATAAGGATGGTTTAAAGAAAGGTCCCTGGACACCAGAAGAGGATCAGAAACTCTTGGCTTACATTGAAGAACATGGCCATGGAAGCTGGCGCTCTTTGCCTGAGAAAGCCGGTAACTTCCAAATTATCTTTTATTTCCTCTTCCAACAAACCAAATATTCATCTATTGAAACCTTCTTTGGGTTCCATATAGGTCTCCAAAGATGTGGAAAGAGTTGCAGACTCAGATGGACTAATTACCTAAGACCTGACATCAAGAGAGGCAAGTTCAGTGTACAAGAAGAACAAACCATCATTCAACTCCACGCTCTCCTCGGAAACAGGTGAGAAGACTCTCAAATCACCAGAGAGTAGGTACGTTGATCTTTTTTGTCATTTCTTGATCTATCCTCTTGATTTTCTCACAGATGGTCAGCGATTGCAACTCACTTACCGAAAAGGACAGACAACGAGATCAAGAACTACTGGAACACACACTTGAAGAAACGTCTGGTCAAAATGGGGATAGATCCAGTGACACACAAGCACAAAAACGAGACTCTCTTGTCTTCCACAGGTCAATCTAATAAGAACTTAGCCACGCTTAGCCACATGGCACAATGGGAGAGTGCTCGGCTCGAAGCTGAAGCAAGGCTAGCTAGAGAATCAAAGCTTCTCCATTTACAGCATTACCAAAACAAGAAAGCAGCAGCTCCTAGTCTTTGCTTGACTCACAAGGCATCAACAAATTGGACAAAACCAAACGAAGGTAATAAGCAGTAGATATTGTGATCTCAAAAAACTAAAGACTTCTTTTATAACATAGATACAATGGAAATATTGACAGGAATGGGAGATCATCAACTGCTTGAGTCTCCGACATCGACGGTGACATTCTCCGAGAATCTCCCTCCCATGATCATGCATTTAGGTATCCCTACGGGAAATAGAAACAGCAGAGTCGCCGTCTCTTCCGAACACGACGACTGGATGAGACAAATCAACTGTCCAGAAGAAGGAATCGAAGAGGGATTCACGAGCCTCTTACTCAGTGATTCAGTTGATCGGAGTCTCTCCGCCGGTAAAAACGCGGTCGAGGTCAATGAGAGTGAATATAGCTACTATGAGGATAACAAGAACTACTGGAATACCATTCTCAACTTGGTGGATTCCTCACCGTCCGACGATGTTCTGATCTAAGGCTCCCCACCAGTAATTCCGCCAAATTTTTTAAAAATTCTCATATTGTTGTTATGTTGATAGCTTCCAAAACTGTTTCTACTTTCTTTACTTTATTTATATATGATGATGATTATATCATGGTCTTATGATGAAAAACTTCATGAAAATGACCATTTGGCAATATATGTGATACTCCTTCTTTTTTTTGCTTAATTGAATGGCAGTAAATCCATTTACAATCTATATGTAATTTTATGCTGTGTATATTAGAAATTTAGAACTAGTAAACAATTGATGTTTTTTTTGTGCTAAAAACAACATTTGATGTTTTATTAAACAATTGATGATTAATAGTACATTTTGATGTTTTAACATAAAATAAAAAATTTATTCTTAAAGGACTACAATTATTATGCTCATAAGCACTCTTCATTTTAATTATTTTATTTTTATGTAAAGAGATGTGAATGTGGGATGTAATAAAAACAACACGTTGACATCTATACTATACTAAAAAGTAGGCCTGGGCGTTCGGGTACCCGTTGGCGTTCGGATCGGGTTTTTCGGATTTTCGGGTTTTCGGGTTTACGCTCCTAGGTCCCATAGTAAAATTTCATTAGTACGGGTCGGGTTCGGATAATAACACTTCGGGTTCGGTTAAAAATTATATTGCATCCTAAAACCCATAAAGTAACCATATATCTTTCGGGTTCGGGTTATATCGGTTCGGTTCGGATATAACCAAAGTAAAAAAACAAAAACTTAAAGAAAAACATAAAGAAAAACAACTAAATTAATAAAAATTAATCTATCATACATAAAATTGCTAAAATAACAATAAAATGTTAAATCAAACATGAAAACAAACATTATTTGTAAACAATATACATTATATTATAGAGAGTATACTTGTTATTCCAATGAACAAATTATAAATTACTTATTTATAACTAATTGTGTACTTAAAATATTTTTAATATTGTTAACATTGTTAATATTTATTATTATATATCATATTACCACGAATATTAAATTTAATAACTAAAATACTTATATATATATTTCAAAATATTTATATTAACTATTAGTTTCGGATTTTTCGGGTTACCCGTTCGGGTTCGGTTAATAACACTTCGGGTTCGGATATTTTTTATACCACCCTACAAAACCCGTTCGGATATTTTTACATTTCGGGTCGGATAACGGGTCGGGTTTTTCGGTTCGGGTTCGGTTCGAATTTCGGGTTCCGGATATTATGCCCAGGCCTACTAAAAAGCAAATATTCTCAAAGGAGAGAGTGTCCAACTCAGCAAATTAAATCATGCAATTAGGGAGCTTCAATCTGCCATGTCATTTTTGTTAAATATTGATCAAAATGAAAAACATCAAGGTCTCAACTTCCATCGCTTCTCTAAGAAAAAAGTGTTACAGAAACCCAACCATCAATTTTTATTTGCACCGTCAATCTTCTTCTTCTTCCTACCCTATAAACAATTTTTAACTGATCTCTTCATTTCCTGCCATGCAATTTTCTTCTTCTTTTCGATTCAACATAGATCCAGTGATTTGAAAAAGTTTGAGATTTAATCACCAAGCCAACGTGCCAAGCAGCTTCCTTTCTCTTCCTCCAGCTCCGTGCTAATCCGTAAGGATTCGATCAGTGCGAAGAAACAAAGCACTGGATTTGGGATCAGCATGTGTGCAAGCTTCTATGCGCATCCCCTAATCATTCAGGTTCCATCTCTTTTTGTTTCCTCTCTCTCAATATCGTGCATCTTCCCTCATGAAGATTTATGATGCATTCGTTGGAGCTGTTTAGTAGGTTCAGAGTTGCAGAAACATGGTAAGATTATTCCTGACTCTCTCGAACCTGACTCTCTCTCTTATATTTGATCCATGTCTTCTTACAGTGTCTAACAAAGAGATCTCGAACTGGATCCTGTGAGATTAGTTGAAATCAATCAAGTATTGGAATCAATCCATCAAGCTTTTCACCACCAGGTTCCATATCTTTCTCATTCACGAACTTCCTTTCAATCTGAACCCAATTTTTTTAATCATGCTTTCGTTGGAACTGGTTGGTACTAAACATGTGAGCTGCAAAAACTGGATAAAGATTATTCTGAGTCTCTCAGATGCTTAGTACAGCTACGTAATCTTCCCTTCCCCTTCTCCCTATCTTATTTTGTTATAATTGATAAGGTAAAAGCTTAATAATGTGATTATTATCTTATAAGTTGCAGGTATGGGTTCTGTAAAATCAGTATATGAAATTCATTGTATAAATTCTTTTGATCCCGTGCAACAGGTCAAGTCATGGTGGCGGTGGATTCTGTGGTCCTCCAATCGTCGGAGTATACGTCTCCCCCCATCTTCCCCACTCCGTAAGACCCTCTTTCCTCTGTTTTTATTTCCTTTTGGTCTTCTGATTTGGATCTGAGCAAAATCTTAGCTTCCCTCGGCCATGAATCCTCAGGTTAGTACATGATCAGACCTGCATATTTGTAGGCACCATATGCAATCGGGTTATATTGGATTTGATAGAAATAAACACCTCTTGCTTTGTCAAAATGTATTTCCTTTACTTGTGACATGCATATAGTTCGTTGTTGGTCATTGAACAACCCCTTCTTAATTTCTTCATTTTTCTCACTTAAACAAATTCTTATATTTACCTTCCAATAACTATTTATCATTACACTTTTACATGTAAAATGAACCACTTGATTTACTTTCTCACATGTGACGCTTTCTTTCAGATACATGAACCACTTGATTTACTTTCTTACATTAATTCTCTGCTCTTTGTAGCATGATTCTTTTGTAGCATGATCCTTTTGTTTATTGATTTTCTGAGATTTCTGTAGTCAACCCTTTATCCAAGTGATAGCTCACGGATTACGTGTTTCATCAAAATCTTATTTAAAATGTTTCATAATAATTATTTATGTGATAGGGTATTTATGGAAGACGGATCTAAAGACAAAGTAAGTAAGATGAGGATGAAGTGTTTGTGTTCCAGTGAACAAATAATACTTTAGGATGAAGAAGACAACCGATCCTAGCTTGGTGTATGCAGGGACTACAATGTAAGTTCAGATTTATCCATTGCAGTGAGCTAGAAGAAGCAGAGTTATCTCTGTGTGAGACAAGTTCCTTGCACTACGAGGTTTGTTTTTCTTCATCTCCCGTGAGCTTTACTTTTTGCACATGGAAGAAAAATATCATGTATCATTGTGTTGTTATTGTTTCAGGGAGAGCTCTTTTGGGAAGAATTGAGACTGAAAGGAAAACATAGTATGAAGGCAGGATTGCTCCTCCTTCGATGTCTATTAATTTGCTGTGTTATATTGATTGTCTAATATATTGTTCTTAAAGTAAAATCTCTCCAGGGTCTAGAAGGTTCCAAGGTACAAATAACAATCTTTTTCTTTTAATTATGTACTTCATCTGTAAGTGTTGATCAAGAGACATCCTTCTTGATTTTATTTGCTTAATTAATAACCATCTCAATATTTTCCCAGATATCCAAAGGAACCAGCCAAAATCAGGCTTGCGAAGCAGACATGACTACCAAAAAAAGGTAACACAAGAAGGCTAGATGACACTTTTGTTGTTGACTCATTCTTTGGGGTCGCTTTGATTTGAGTGGTTTTCTGGTTCTTGACAAAATTCAAGTTTTGATTTTGTTTTGTTAATGAGTTTGGCTATGGACACCAATGATTGAAGCGATGCATAAATGATAGTCTGGTGATGCATTAGAGCTTAAACAAATTTCATGATATATTCAACCGCTTTCTGTGAGTTTTCTGAGCTCTCACATGCTATAAACCGTTTTTTTCTCTGAGAAGGCAAACAATTTTAGAGAGTTTCTCAAAGTGAATGTTGTATGCTAATGTTGAACTTAGGTTGCCATAGTTTACTTCACGAGATATTTGACATATATTTCTATGTGGTAGGCATTAGAGGAGAACATTTATTTCTACTGTTATGAGGCTGCTCTGATATTTTGTTGATCACAGGGAACAATAGACAGACTAGATCGATTCTGTCTTCATGTCCAGACGATCTCGCCCTCAGTTCAACCTAATTCGGCGAAAGCAATTGAGTTTTCCGGAGTTGGGCAGTAAGTAATCCCTGAAGAACCTTTAACTGAAACACACATGGTATCAAACTAAAGCTTTTATAAAATCGACTGCTTATTCATTATAGGGAAAGTTTGCACAGAGAAGACTAACTATGAAGGAAGAGATCCAGAGAAGGACAATACAGGCCGAGTGCTTGATCTAACTAAAGGTAAGGAGAAAAAAAACTCAAATGAACATCATCATCACCGTCGCCATCATTCTGATACTTCATTTCATATCGTGAGTTCCATCTTATTTCTATTACTAGATCTCCTGGGTTTTGTCAAAGTATTTGATTAAAAGTTATGGTATCAACATTACAGTCTGGAATATTTTTAAGTCGAACTAATTGATTCTACTACCAAATCGCAACGCTGTGAATGGCTTTAAGCTATTTAAAATCATCTATCACGGTCCCATCAGCTGTTCTTCTTCTAGGAGGCTGCCTCTTCGCCTGTAAGTTATTGATCACATGATACACAAGATTCTAAACTGAAAACCTATGTTGGCCTACTTCCTTACTAAATCACCAAAGACGAGAGTTCTTGGCGATACCATAGGACTTGGCTCTGCCTTTCTTTTCTCTTTGGTCTTTGGTAAGCTCCCCTTGGGAAGAAGATAACGCTGTCTTTCATGTATATGTTCAAAAGTGTGTCAAAATCTAATTCCATCGGACATAATTTGCTGTTTTTTCTACGACTTTCTTGCAGGGTTTCGCTTGGCATCTTCCCGAAAACTGGTCCCAGCAGGCCTCAGCATGTCGTTCTTTGCAATGGTGCATAAGCTCGATAGTTTAACCTGTGGCTGTATCCGGCTTTGCTATGTTGTTGCCTCTGCTATAGCCTGATGAGCATAGCCCTTTAGCCAAATAGAAATTCCTAAAATCATGTATCAAACACAAAGTTTTGCTTTTGCCCACACCCCAATAAGTGTGTATAGAGTAAATAGTGATAATCAAACACAGATGCATTTTCTTTACAGCCAAAGTTTTTTTTTTTTTTTGGATAAAACACAGCCGAAAGTTTGTAGTTATTTGATCGTTAATGAACCATGTTGTAAGAAAAAATTGAATATATATGTGACCAACTCTTTGAATAACAAAAGTTTCTCTTTAAGGTACATGTATGTGAAATTTTAGAAATAATATTATAAATATTTGGAGATTAAGAAGGCAACAAAATTTCAGAATAATAATAAATTATATTGTGATATGCATTATATTTATGAAATATAACATATATAGAAATTTAATATTTGTTGGTTGTTATATTTCGATCTGTATTTTTAGACTATTTCTAGGTTGAATAATATAATAGTTTTTAATGTAAAAACAACCATATATATAATTATGTAATACACAAACTAATAAAATAAACATCAATTAAATAATAATTTTAATTTAGAA
>NW_026615734.1:0-41199 GCF_000801105.2 Raphanus sativus
GAGAATATCTGTCCTCTTCTCTAGTGTGACATCAGTGCTGGAAATACTGACATTGTACCATTGCCCACTCCGCACATCTAGACACCAAAAAAACGTCATGTTTTGACAATCTTTAGGACTAACAGAAATTTAATTTTGACTAAATGTGTTACCTTTATCAACTGCAAATCGAACATGATAAGGAACATCGTACTCGCGGAGGTCCACTAAAGAGTCTAAGCAATCTTGAAGACGTTGTTCTCTGCATTCCAAGAATAAAAAGAAAAGTTACCACCGGTATCTAAAGCTTGAGAATAACTAAGAAACAAGAGAGATCAAGAGGAACAATTTGAAACATCGGAAACGTAGGCAGTTTAAACAACAACAATACATCGTCTTACCGTTTTCCAGCCAAAATGGATTCGTATGCTTCAAGTGCGTCAAATTTTGCCTGGTTTCGTTCGACAACATGCGACAGATCCCTCTTGACTTCCATTAATTGTTGCACAGTATCAAATGATACTTTTAGGTATTTCTTTCGCAGGCCAGATAGATGATTTTTCTGCTCATGAGCATAAGAAAAAATAAACTCGAATTGGTAGGTCACAAACAAAAGTTAGAAAGACACACTAAGCGGAAGGAAGACTATAAAAGTCATGAAAACCTTCGTATCTTGCATACTATTGCAACTGATCATTAAACATTTAAGAAAACTAACATTAACAGTTCCAGCCCACGTTACATACTCGCAAACACCTAGAGATTTCCGAATATGAATGCAGAATCACATTTAAACTTATTACGATACTTACTCAGTTTTCAAGTTACAAGAAGAAGATAAAAACTAAAGATTGCAGCAACTTTTGTTTAAATATGCGTCCTCCAAAGAGCAATACGAATCATTAGGTAGACTAACTAAATCACATTAACAAGTAAGGATTTTACGGACTTACAAGATCAAGATCCTCTTTTTCAACAATCTCAATATCAGCAACTTGTCTTTCATATCGGCGTCTTAAGTAGGCTTCAACTTCCAATTCCATTTTATCCTGCAATTGGCAATGCGAGCTTTATTGACATCCCGAACAAAACTACGTGACTGTTACAGAGAGCATTCAGATGAAGCACAAAATAGAAATCAACATACCTTCGTCGCTGCATAGAAGTAAGGCCGGAACTTGTACTTTGTCTTGAAATAAAACCCGTCCTGGAAAAACAAATCCTCGCAACTCAGTCAAAATTGAAGATCCATCAACTTATACGAAGCTGACGGAGTAATGACTAAACAACAGCTCTCACCTGAGTAACGAAGTAAAGGTCCACACAGCTATAGGTTTTCCCAGTATCAGGATCTTCCCAAGATGACTGTAAAAAACGTAGTATCATAACCAATCAGTGAATCTAGTACTAATAAGATCAAACCACATACTCTGTATCAAGAATCGAGTTCGAAACCTAAGCTCGACACCCAAATTGAGTTCATAATAGAGTGTGCGACGGAGACTTACAGATGCGAATGTGAGTAGCCACCCGAGGCGCGTTTCACCTTCGGAGAAAAGCCCAAATCCGAGTTTAGATTCGAGTTCGTCTTCCGCCGTTTTCACGACCTTCTGCTTATTCGATCTCCGCGAGTCCTTTCGATCCCATCTTCGATTATCTCCGCTCATTTTTTTGCCTGGGGAGCGGCGATTAGTAAATTACGAGACACAGAGACTCCTGATTTGGAGCTTTCTTCCCACTGGAGAAGCTTCGAAGGCGATCTCGTTCTGAGAAAAAAAAAATTAGGGTTTGCAAAAAAGGTTTCGCCGGTGGAGCTTCCTGGATGCAGGAAAGAGAGTGGGACACTACAGAGAGAGAAAAGATTTTATCATTTTCCCGCGCTTTCGATTTTACTTTTGCCCTCGGTTTTGGGATCTAATGGGCCGATGTAGAAGCCCATCTAAGCAACTTTTCAGATCTGCTCCAACATCTGCCACCAACCCCCATTAAATAGTAACTCAAATTATATGTTCAAACCAGATCTCGGTTTACTCCTGGTTTGGTTTGGTTTTCTCGGTTTTCTCAGTTTTCTTAAAAAGAATCTCCAGAGACCGACTTATTCACATCAAATTTTAAAACTAGATATTTATGTGTTACAAAAAACTTTTTTTTGTAATAAAAAAAAACTTTATTCAAATATTTTTATTAAGTTTTTTTTTATTTCTACAAAAACGATTACAGCAGATGACCAGTCCCAAATTGAAATAAAATATGTTCGGTATTATACGACATTACACTTGGAGAAAGACGGGAAAGTGATTGGTTAACCAAAACACTGGTCGCTTGGAAGTGGACCAGGAACCGACCCGCTACCCAAGAACTGTAAACCGAACACCACAAGAATGGCTAGAAGCGACAGGTAAGACAAGCCTTCGACCGCACCCAGCAAACCAAACGGCCCATTTGGCAGACCCGAGCCGGTTTTGGTCTTGGTGTACAGAGACCAGCCCACGATGCCCAACACCACCAAGTAGCTCACACCTTCCAACGCACCGATTGAACCGGCCGGGCCTGGAGGTAAACCACAACCAGTGGTCTTCAGAGTGTAGAGTGACCATCCAATCACCGGCGTCGATACTAAACCACCGGCTATAGCTGCATTCTCAAGAAACGCGCCAGACTCGGTATCGTCCTTGGCCTTTGCCATGATCCTGCATGGCGTTTTAATTGGTTGCCGGATCAGTGTTCCCCTGTGAAACGACGGTGGTAAAGAGGCGTTGATCGGAGATAGCAGCAGCATTTTAAGAGAGATGAGAGTAAGAGAAAGATTGGCACTCGTTTACCACGAGTTTTCGGTATGGTGTGTGGAAGTGACAGAACTTCTGGATAAGCTTTTTAACAAGCCTTGACGACCGTTTGATCTAAATACATCATCACACGTTACACAATCCTAAGCAAACCATTAACTAACTATGATATGGCATATGTAAATGTAATGGATGTGAAACAAAGGACTAGATATATAACTCAAAAGATTAATCCACATAAGCATCTTACCAATTGAAGTAACAAAATTTATTTGTCTATACACTGAGATTCAAGCAGATCAATACAAAAGCTTCCACCGTCACTGCTTATTCAACGAAGAAGGTCCGGTTAGAAGAATCTTGAATAAAAATATTGTTTGCTATAGCTTAGTATACACGAAAACAAACAAATAACTCTGGATTCAAACACGATGTCACGTGAACAAATCCATCATTGAATGTTATAAACAATACCAGACATTTTATATGTTAAATTTGATTCAGTTATTATTCATTTCGATTCGATCCAAAAAAATATGGATATCTATAAGTTTTCCAAATAAATCAACCATTAGAAATCAATATCTGTTAAAAATGAAACAAATCACAAATAATAAAAAAATTTAGAGCCGGATACTTGATCAGCTATGGTTTATATACAAATAGATATATATTTACGACTAAATATAAACTTTTAAATGTATAATTCTATACAATTATTATTTAACATAAAATTTAACTAATTTTATTTATAAATTTACTTATAAAATATATATTTTTAAAAAATACAAAATCTTTAACGAAAATTGCAATTTGTCTTAAAATATTTGTTTTATAAGAAAAATCTATTATTTTAAAAAATTTATAAAACACATAGTTTCATAATTTTTAGTTTATATTTTATATTATGTAAATTTTATTTTAAGAAAATCAAATTTGTATAATGTTTTATAGATTTACATATATTGTATAAAGTGGATAAAATATCCATAACTATCTGTAAATATTCGTAAATATTTACAAATTTTTCAGATATCCCACAAAATAAAACAAATTGTAAAATCAGATATTCGTGAAATACGAAATAAATCACATGAAAATTATGGTATTATTCGATCCGTGTCCATCCCGGCTTATAATAATTGAGTTAAAAACCTTCATCCTGTAACATTATTTCCACGTGGGAGTGTGAGTATCAGTCGCTGAGACTGGGGGATAGTCTTTTTTTTTTTTTGCTATACCGACGAACCCAAAAGCATCCCATCAATCCACATGTCTTTAAATATCTCTCTCTTCCACACCCATTTTGATTCCATTGCCATCTTCGTAGCGTGAGAGATATCATCACGCGGCTTCTCTCTCTCTCTATCTCCACCGACAAAAACATAATGGCGAACGGGGCCGTTAGATTGGATCTGGACGGAAAGCCGATCAAGCCGATGACGATCTGCATGATCGGCGCCGGAGGTTTCATCGGCTCTCACCTCTGCGAGAAGCTCCTGAACGAGACTCCACACAAGGTCCTCGCGCTCGACGTCTACAACGACAAGATCAAGCACTTGCTCGAGCCTGATACTTCCGAGTGGGCCGAGAGGATCCAGTTCCATCGCATCAACATCAAGCATGATTCTAGGCTCGAGGGACTCGTCAAGATGGCAGATCTGGTAACTATTCTTCTCCATAATGCTGATTGTGTGTAATATGCGAATGTGAAGCTGATTCATTGTGATAGTTACTGCGTTTGATGATTACACGCTCAGATCTGATCCGTGATCGGAGAATTTGGATTTCAAATTTTTGATCTGTTGTTTTTTTTTGTTGCGTTGCAGACGATCAATCTCGCAGCGATCTGTACACCGGCTGATTACAATACGCGTCCTCTTGACACTATCTACAGCAACTTCATCGATGCTCTCCCTGTGGTAATGCTTAAGATGTGTTTACTTTTTTGAAATTGTGATCATGCCGATGCTTAAGATTTAGTTGTGTGACGTTGATTGTGGTCAATGTAGGTTAAGTACTGCTCAGAGAACAACAAGCGTCTTATTCACTTTTCCACCTGTGAAGTGTATGGGAAAACTATTGGAAGCTTTCTTCCTAAGGATCATCCTCTGCGTCAGGTCTGCCTTTTTTCTCCTCTTCACTCTGATTATGTCATTTTATTCCTCTGCTGAAACTGAAAGTCGCTGTGAAGTGGATCAAGGAACTATGTTTTTTGTGCAGTGGCAGACTCTCTGAAGATGGATTCATACATTTTAAATTATATGGTTGTTGTTGTTGGTTAAGACTTTTTATTCCGATTCATTGAGTAAATTTAACAGTACTAGCCTAACATCGAGAAAATGTAGTTTTCTACTTGCAATTATCTGAGTATGGCTTCGAGTCCCAACAACTACATGAAAATTGGTGTTTTTTTTCTTAGTTTTCTTATGCCAAGTTACAGTTTGTTTATGTCACGTGGTTCTTATAACTACTTTACTCGGTATTTGTTGTTCTTCACTGCTCACGAATGATGACTGTCTTGTTTTATACAGGATCCTGAATTTTACGTACTCAAAGAAGATGCATCCCCTTGCATTTTTGGCTCTATTGAGAAGCAGAGGTGGTCATATGCTTGTGCGAAGCAACTGATTGAGAGACTTGTCTACGGTATTGCAGTTTTTCTCTTACATGATAAGAAAATTCAATGTACACCTAGAGCAGAGGCAAAGAAGTTATCATTTATTTTGTTTGTGTTTGCAGCTGAGGGTGCTGAGAACGGACTTGAGTTCACCATTGTAAGACCGTTTAACTGGATTGGACCTAGGATGGATTTCATCCCTGGCATTGATGGTCCTAGCGAGGGTGTCCCTCGTGTCCTAGCCTGCTTTAGCAACGTAAGTATACAGTCTCAGTCCAATAACCCGGCTTCTTCTCGTCGCTGCCGCTTAATTGTTTTTTACATTTTTGAGATACTTTTCAGAACCTTCTGCGGCGTGAACCTCTCAAGCTTGTGGATGGTGGAGAATCGCAGAGAACCTTCATCTACATCAAGGATGCAATTGAAGCTGTCCTCCTGATGATTGTGAGTTTCATTCATTACTTATCCCTGTTAATATTTCGTTTTTGTTACACTATTACCAAAGAAGTTGCATCTGAATTCTTTATGGTATCTTTGACAGGAAAACCCAGAAAGAGCCAATGGGCATATCTTCAACGTAGGTAACCCGAACAATGAAGTGACAGTAAGACAACTTGCTGAAATGATGACTAAGGTGAGAACACTTGTTCACAAATAAGACCGATTGATTTTGGTTATACTTATGGCACGCTGAACTGCTACTAAATAAAAACAAAATTTTGGACAGGTTTACTCAAAAGTGAGTGGAGAGACAGCAATTGAGAGTCCAACGATAGACGTGAGCTCCAAAGAATTTTATGGAGAGGGTTACGATGATAGTGACAAGAGAATCCCAGACATGACCATCATCAACCGTCAACTTGGTAATCTCTTTGTTTTAGCTGCTTTGTCTCTTCAAATTTAACCAAACCAATTGTTTATCTGATATTTTTGGCGTGGACAATGATTAGGATGGAACCCGAAGACTTCTCTTTGGGACTTGCTCGAGTCGACCTTAACTTACCAGCACAGGACCTATGCGGAAGCCGTTAAGAAGGCCACCTCAAAACCTGTCGCTTCTTAGAGGTCCATCATCACTTCGAATCATTTGGTGGCTACTATTCCATTCTTTTTTTGTTTTTTTTTAATTCACCCATATCACTAAAAACAGGCCAGTTCATGCGAGTGATACATCATGGTCGTTGGTTCTAGTTTACGCGTTATTGCTATATAGTATATGTTAATGTCTTTAAATTCGTTGTTGACGCTTTTATATCTTTGTACTTTGGCCGAAACTATAAAAAGGAATTGTTTTTTTTCAAAACTATAATGTTCATATGTTACATCTCTCTGGTGGATTCCACACTTTTATTGCAAGGTTGGTGAATATATATGATCTTATTTGGAAACACAATAGGGTCTAACCAAGATTTTAGTAACATGGTTTCCCAATGGTTTGCATGCTATCATGTACTAAAAAAAATTACCAGAAAATTATACAATACAGGCAGCTAGTCATGAGAAGTGAAGAAACACAACATGTTAATGTATATTTAGGGTACTTATATATTTTTATACCAAAAATGCATAAAATAGCATGACATTCACATTCAATAAAGGGCTTATTTGCCAGATAGCTTATTGTGAGAGCGTAATTAAGAATCTAACTATGATTTTGACATAATCAATTATCTGACTCTTTGTCCATAATTAGCCGGTTATACCCTCTGTTCTAACAAGTCACCGGTTTCCATACTTAAACTAAACGACGTGGATTGTTTTCGTCTGCATATTAAGCATCACATAATTTACTCTGCGCGTGGTATATATTCAATACATATAATGTAAGTGTATGCATCGAGAAGAGTGATTAACAGTTGTAAGATTACCAAAAATAATGTTAACGTAACGGCGAAACAAAGATACTCAATGTATATGATTCTATACTACATGTGTAGATAAAATAGTAATATTTCAATATAGTCTGGAATAAAAACATCTCATGATTCCATACTCAATGTATATGTTACCGGTTTCCAATCTTAAATGGCTATATCTGATTTGTCTTTTTTTCATGGTATTCTTAGCAGAAGATGACATGTGCATCATGGAAGGCAATCCATGCCAACACCTCACATTCTACCATGACAGTATTCAAGGTACTAATCCTCAAAGTGTATCGAAGCTATGGAATATGCCTCAACTGGTGGAAAATAAAGTAATTTATTGTTAATTTAATATAGTCGTTATATTTTACTACATGTGAATGGTATGACAGGGTGTTTCAAATGATATGGAAACTAACTTTGTGGAACTACCTTGCAGAATTCTGGAAATGTATCATCAATTCAGTCATGCCGACAGTGTGGTCGCTATGGGAACAACAAGACGGCTTGCCGCAACTCAATGTAATAACTAAGCAATCGGAAATGACGTCATGAAATGGAACACCCAGATACCTTATATTTTGGATAAATGAAATGATGTCATGTTAACTTAATGATAGTAATATATGTTATTACTATTCCATGAAAAATATTATGTTATTTACCACTATTTGCATAGTACAATTAGTATTGAATTACATAAAATAGAAAGCTAATTGGGATTGGTGAGAGAACACTATAACTAAACACTAAACCCAAGTTAGGGAAGTATAAACCCTCGTCCATTTCAACCCCAAGAGTTTCATAATCATGTATAGTACATTAATATCTCGTTAAATGAAGATCTCGCAGTCAGAATTGTGCGTGCGAAGTTGACAATACTATTCTATGTATAAAATATAGTATGAAAGTCATGCAAACTTTAACAAGTATCAGCCATGTAGTGATAGAGTAAATTAGTCAAGCATAGCATAATCAAGTATAATACATGACATACCGAACCCAATTATCAAAACTAAACCCTAAGTGAGATATGTCAACCCAAATCCCAAAGATCAACATTATAATAGATGGTTAGGTTCGGTGATTTTTAATACTATACCCAAATCTGGAAATGTTAACCCAAATCCAAAAATAAAATGGGGTAATATGTTATTAAATTGGGTGTATTAAATATAACTCCAAACACTTACGAAAATTTCTCATAATAAAGCATACATAATCATTCAATCATACATAATAAAGTATATTACATGACATACCCGACCCAAATTAGCAAAACTAAACCATAAGGGGATATGTCAACCCAAATCTCTGGCACTGTTTAATTCTATACGAATTGTACTATTTTAAACGATATGATGGCATAATAAAGCCATGATTGACACACACGAACTACAAACAGAATGGAGATGCCTAAGAGAACATTTGACAACAAACTAAACACAAGTTAGTAAATTATATACCCTAATCCAGTTGCTAAGAGTACCAAAAACTTCCATAACCCAAATCAAAATACAACATACGAGATGTGCAAGAAAAACAATTTTCATTTCATATATATTAAATGGTATAGAAATGTATATACAAGACATCTCCATAATTCTCGCTTGAATGAAATGGAAATTGTTGGGTGACTGAGTAACCTTGTGTCTACATACATAATCATTGGAAATTGTTGGGTGACTGAGTAAACAATTTCATTGCCAGTGGATGTATCATAAACCTTTTTCTTGCCAGTCGGTTCATATCTTGTATCAAACAATCTACTTGGAAGCTCTAACTCTTCCATACCAAACCTGGAGAATGAAAAGATAGACAAAGAGTGAGGATGGTTCACAGTGCCATATGCAATACATAAATGAATAATGAGTTAATCAGAGGAAGAACCGGCAAACGAATGGATCATCATATTGTGCGATCGTACTATTCCGTGCGAAATATAATACTACTAAATTCATACTATTCCACTTGTTAACAACATCCACATACTATTTCACATGTTTATAATATGAACATCATAACGTAGATTAAGAACCTACTAATTAAACCACACCCAAACACCAATTGCACCAAATCTAATAAAAACTGATATTATACTACATACAATGGTTGAGTGGGTTATGAATACTATTACATTTGAAATGGAAACTAGATCTGAAATTTCATACCATGTGTACTGACCGGCCAATTCTAAGGAATGATATTCTACACATCTTCGTATGAATTACTACACCACATATTGTACATCATCGACATTAGTATGCAAGTGGAAAATGGTAAAGAACAGCAAAACAAAAGGAAGTAACCACACAAGTGAAGAAGGTGGTCATGAGGGAAGGAAAACACCGCGAATTTACTGTAGGTGAGAAGATCTGAGTAGATTCGACTTGAAGAACTTGGAAAGGAAGCGGATTTCACTTTAACGCCTCTGAAACCGTAACACCCTCCGATGTTCGATGATAGCGCAGTAGGAGAAACGTAAATGAATGGAATGGGAGTACAACGGAGATGAAAAGCTATCGAAATCTGGGGAAGAATACGTCATGGAAGAGAAAGATGCCGTGGAGGAGATCGGTGAGCAGAGACCTTTCGTCTTTGAAAGAGTTACCAAATGAAGTAAAAAAGAGAAGATGTGAAGATGGTTAAGCCACAAGTTAATTTTGTTAGGTTAATAATTATTATTATTTATTTTTGTTTGAGCAGGTTGTGCCGGTTGGTAAGCGGGGCATTACGGTATTATTATGTATAATTAACAGAGTGTATATGACTGTTAGGTAAAATAGCTAGTTCGCCAATTACGCTTTTTTTCATGGTCATATGACTCAATTTCCCTTCAATAAAACGGGAAGTGTCTTTCACAAACTCTGGCACACATTAAATTATTGGGTCAATGTATATCTCTCGCCTCTCTTTACTTTTGTTGTTATAATTTAGACTACAATCAAGGAAATTTTCCTTCTTTCTTAAAAAGAAACAAAAAAATCGAAGCACACCAAAAAAATATTTCACAAACACATGTAGTGCAGTCGCTACCGAGCGGACGCAGCAGCGGCAGTAGTACATAATATGCACCGTAACCGAGACCTCCCAGACCTGTCTCCATCATTACTGTCATCTTCTTCCTCATCCTCAGTATCTTCCTCCTCCACACCGTTATCATAGCCGTATCCATACCCCGGAGAACCTTTGGCTGTCTTATTGTTGCTGTCGCTGAAGGCAGCATCCATGAGACACGTCATGTGGTAAGCATGACAGCAAAAGAAGACCACCACGGTGTCCCCTCTTATCGACACCGGGTCGAAGCACATGCAACAACGTGTGTCCCCGCGTGTCTTCGACTTCACCTCTGTCATCTTTATGCTCAATGATTTATCTACTACCATTCTCTGTGAGATCGATCGATTAGTGTCTTCTCTCTTTCCACGGGAATCGTCTTCTTCGTTGCTTAGGCAGACCCCACGTCTCGCCTCGTTGAAGCACTTGATCAGAAGATTCACAATGTCCGTCTGTAAAATTCCACAAGCACAACCTCCACAACGTCAAATTCACTGGAGCCTGTTCTAGACTCTAATGAGAAGAAGTATACTAGTGACACTAGATTAGTACCTTGAGAATGTCATTGCAACCGTGTCTAAGAGATGTCTCGGTTCTGTAATCTGTCACGATTTTGACCAATCGATCCCTTAGTCTGAAAGAAGAGAAAATGAGGAGAACATTACTTTGGCACAAAATTATCAAAAATCATGTGATATCTGTGCACACACGCACACATCGCTTTGAGTAGACCAAAAGGGGTGGCATCAAATAGAAGAGCGGCCATGTATAGTTAAGGAAGAATACGTGATTGAATAGAGTATCAGCAAGGCAGTGTAATTAAGACTCACCGAGGTATTTCCAAGCCATTTGGGACCATATTTACGATGTAAAGAGGGTCAAGGTTGCCAACCGTGTGCTCCAACAGTAAGCCTACCTGAGATAGGTGGAAAGGAACAGAAGAAAAGCAATATAAGGACACAAGTTTCCTAGAATGGAGGTTGTTTTGTGGGTGGTGATTTGATTCACAAACACAGTTTGTACCATCTCAGGCTTGTTCAGACATTGTTTTATCAGTTCTTCCCAGAGATCATCGTCGTGCTGCATGGACACAAATTCCACAGCCTGCAGAAAATCGATCAAGTTTAATTACCATAGTTCGTATTATTTATAAACAGTCAGTAAAACATCAATTAGAGAGTGAAAGAAGACGAGTTACTAAAAACAGAATATTCAGACAATTACCTCTTCTATATCCCCTAATTTATTTATGATGACAGCAAGAGCTTGTTTTGCATTTCCCATCCTTCCAAGTACAAAAACTTGCTCTTTTAGCAGATCTTTCTTGACACAAAGTTCATATGCCTGAGATTTTGAAGAAAATTAAATTCACATACACATAACCTTGAAATAGTTCATTTCAGTCAGCTCTCTAGCTTGTAATGTTGACTACCTTTTCTAACTTGTAATGTTGACTGCTACGTAGGAATGGAAGCAGCATCTTAGTATCGTATTCCGCATATAGTTCTACCTGCAGCACGTATGTATTTAAGAAAACATTTAAGCAAAAGGAGAAAGAGAGAGATAACATTCAATCTATATATTATTGAGTTAAACTACAAATACCTGCATATCATGATAATCCTTCCCACTATTTGGACCGACTTGAAATAACGCATGTAGATATAAGTACAAGTAATATCTCGAATCACATTTCTTGCCAGCTTTCAAAAGTTGTGGGACCACTTCAGATGGAGCAATCAAATCCCTGTTTTGGATAAATAAGGCAGTGGCACGCTTGCAATCAAGCAACATTAACTGGACAACCTACATAAGAAAATAAGGGAAACATTCACTAGTCTGTGCGACATAGTTATGGGAGTTCTATCGACAGCCCAGCAGTGAATCTTAGAAATCCGATTATGAATGATGTAATTCATGAACCACTACGGCGCCAAGCTAACAATAAGGGCGGTTAATAAATTTAGATCGTCAAGGAAAGCCCTATGTAATGCTTTCAGAAGTCTCAAACTGTCAAGAAAAAAAATTACTTGTATACCTTTCCACGAATCGCCTCATGCAAATTGTATTTCTCAATGAAGTCGAACACTTCTGGTTTGAGAAGCTGTATTAAAATAAGGGAAGGAGCATTTTAGAGGACAGTCGACAGAAGAATCAGGGTAAAAAAGTTTAACAAATGCGTCACTGTATTAGTACACACGTACATCAGCATATAGGGCGAAGGCTTTCTCGTGCTGTCCATCAATTACATACAGCTCTGCCAGCGCCTGATAAATGAAATGATAAGACAACTTTGACTCTGTAAATGTCAATAAATCTCAGCTTAACAACAATGCTGACCTCTTTGAGGGCATCAGTCATTGAAGATGTGTTCAACTGAGGCTCTATTGCTGAGATAACAGGCAAAGCAGAGTATACTGCACGCGGCCAAGATTTAACAGTGGACAAAAGCTCCTTATGGTATGAGGGGTTTGTTGCCAGTGCCACTAGAGCAACCTGAAATATAAACACAAAATAATTCCTATGACTAAACTGTTTCAAAAAAAAAGTTTTCGCTTACAAGTTAAAAGTTTTGATCTAAAATTTTCCAAATTTCTATCCTATTTTCTTCCATTAGTTCTTTACTGTATCACATGCATAGAAGGATAATGAGACGAAAGAAGTGAGAAGTTGATATTTACAAACCTCATAGACAGTATCCTTGAGCCTTGGGTTATCGGTAGGCATGAATGGAACAAGCACAGGCAGCTGGCGTAGTTGAGCAAAATGGAAAACCCACCTGACAAGAGAAACACAATATCAGATACGTAAACAATAACCAAAAACAAGCGCTTAGCAAACATGAGATACTAATTTGTTCAAACCTCTCCCAGGCTGAAGCAGATCCTCGTAACAATTTTGGGCACAACGATGCTGCTTCGGCATATTTTCTTTCCACAATCAAATGATCAAGATACCCAGCACCCACCTAATAAAAATGTTAGGTTAACTCAAATATCATTACACCAAAAATTACAACGATAGAAGAAAATAGGTTGGTCAAGGAATACAAGATGGCCCGTAAGATTAAAATATCGTTTATGTTAAAGAGTTAAAAATCAATAACGCAAGAAAGAAAAGTGGAGAACTTGACAGTAAATTATGAACGGCTCTTAGCTATGCATTTCATCCAATTTTAGTAGAGAAAAGTGTAGAACAAAATAATGAACCATAGGGCAAAGACAAATAAAAGATAGTCACTAATTATTTTTGAACAACTACCTTATCAATTAGTTCGTTTCGTCCTTCACCAGCCTCAACAGCTGCTAGTGCTTTCTCGTGGAATCCATGTTGCAAAAGCCAGTTAATATGATCTTCGGCATCCCTAACAAGCAACAACCCAGAATACGTAAGAGACCCTTAACGTTGATTTAAAAAGAACTAGAATAACGTGAACAAAACAAACAGCGACCACAAAGATCTACCTGGGTTTTGCAATCACAACATCCTTTGGAGACACGATATAGTACAGTGGTTCATCACCAGCAGCCCACTGCCCCCCAGCATAGCTACTACCTACACTCGCTTCAAATTTCCAAGTAAGTACTGGAAGGCAGGCTTTCATTCCCCCCCCAGGAAACAAATTATTTTCCTAACAAAAAATCTAACCTGGGAAAGGAGCATGAGCAAGGGAATAGTCTTTCGCCTTGTAATGCTCAAAGCCATGTACCGGAAGCGCATCCATTGTAAGTTCATCACTGTTCCATGATACAATACGTACTTCAGGCCTCTGGGCATTTCCCTGGATCATTTAGAATCAGACTCAGCAACTCTAGTCCAAAAGGAGAAACAAAATATATTCCTATTCCTCATATGTAACACCAAGTCAACCACGAGGAGAAAGAGTACCTGACGAGATAAAGTAGTGGTGCTGCTAATTTCTTTCACGCCATCTTCTTCAGTGGGTATATATGCAAGAATAACTAGAGAATCACCAAAGGGAGCAATCCCCGAAATGAAATAGCTAGTCTGGAACGATGCCACAATGTCCACTTGGTTTAGACTAGACATCTGAACCTGCCTATACGTTCCATATGCTGGTTTTTGCTGGTCTGATTTAATTGAAGCAATTTTGACGGATGTTCCCCAACCAATCACAAGAAGAGTGTCATCCTATAAATAATTAAAAGCATATCCCTTTTACATACAAACACGTTAAAGTAAACGTAAAAGAAGTAAACAGATATAAAGAGTTACCCCAGACCAACCTGCCAAACCAAGTGTGGAATCAAAGCCTCAGGCCGGGGACTTCCTCGTGGTCTTTCGATAAAAGTAACACGCTGATCTTTGGCTGTATCATAAACTTTAACGCCAGTATCATTAGCCCAGGCGATGAGACTTCCTCTCCATTTCACAGAATGGATTGGACCTTCCCCAGAATGCAGCACCTACAAGGTTAGCCTCTTATCAAATTCACGATGCATAGACTTGTATTCCAAAAACTTCACTCTACACACAATTCTCACAAACCTGATCTTTATAACCGAACCACTTCTTTGAGTTCATATACAAGTGACCAGCCAGTCCACCAGCCACAAATCTCTTCGACTGCTTCTTGGTGTAATCCGGATCCAAGGAAATCGCCTTCATGGGGCGATGATACTCGAATCTCAACTTCTCATCATCAGTGAAAAGGCTGTTTATCACAACAGAGCCATCGTCTGAACAGCTTCCGATATACTCTCCCTCAGTGTCAAAGCTCAGGTCATTAACCGGAGCAGTGTGGGCACGAAACTCTTTAACCTGAACCAATCGAGTTAGCACATAGCTAAATGTTTACTAAACCAATCGAAACTAACGAAATGCAAACCATTAACCGAAACATTTAAACCTAAAATTGAGAGAGAGACGAAAAAAAATAAAAACTCGCCTGATTGCCGAGGAAATCGAGGATGTGGACCGTTCCGTCGTGAGTACCGAGAGCGATCATCCTTGCGGCGACGGCGATGCAGGAAGCAGCGTCGTTGGAGAGCAACGAAGGTACGTTTCCACCCATCCGCTGGTACTTGAGACGTGGCTCCTCCTCTCCCTCTTCTTCTTCTTCTTCTCCGTTCTCTTCTTCTTCTTCTTCTTCATCTTCCTCCTCCTCTCTCTCGTCATCTCCGTCGACGCCGTTTTCAGACGGAAGCGAAGCCATTACCACCAAGTCGCAATCTTATTCCTCCTCCACCGATCAGAATCTGTAAAACAGATCTTCAAAATTATCGTGCAGGTTTTTTGGTATCGGTTAACAAATTTAATTTAATTGCTGGCCCGATGACAGAGTGAGAGAAAATATAAAAAAGTTGGAAAAAATAATTAATGATTTGGAAGGCGACAAAGAAAAAAGGTGCCATGTGTGGGATCGGAGTGTTTTCCCTCTTTTTTTTTCCCTCCTTTTCTGTTTAGATAGAGACGTGGTGTAATGTATGTAACCCATTCGGTGATAGCCTCAAGCCCAAGATCTGTCCTCTTCTTTAAGCCTAACATTGGCCAAACTTACTAGTAAAACCAAATGTACATTAGGAATCCAATAAACGAGGGATTATTTTTCTTTGACATAAAACCCAATTTAAACATTAGCCTTTTGTATCTTATAACTACATTTGTCCATCTGGACAAGACTATAATATTTTTCTCAAAAAAGACAGGCCTATAATAATATGTGATCGATAAAAGACTGTGTATACGCAAAAGGTGATTGTGTTTTTTTCCACTGAAAAACCAGTCCATTAAGGCATTAACTGGATGGTAAAAGACACTGTGTACTGGGCTATTTTAGATGAAGTATGGCCCACTCTATTTGCTTCTCGAGCGACATATATGAAAAAGCCCCTTGGATGTTTTGAGCCCATCAATTGGCTAGTGTGATCGATGGAACTAGTAATACTTTGTACTAAGCATCTGCCTAACTTTTTTACTTGGGAAAATTTCAAACACAAGTGGAGGATGACATGGCAGTGTTTGATTGGGCCATACAATAGGTTGCGAAACGAGAGTCGGAAAGTAGACACATCAATTATATGAAAATATCATATTTTTAAGTCGTGAAATGGGTATCCTATGCCAAGCATTTGTACGTATCTAGACATACTAGATTGACGTGACACATGAGACTTATTTTGGATAAGCTTCTCCGTTAACTTTCAGTATTTATCAAAAAAATTAAATTGACAATCAAGCTGCACAAAAAAAGTATTGATATATCCGAATATTCATTCGATATTTAATACCGGACATTTCGTATAATACGAACTCTTTATTTTCCTTTTCCTCTCTCTCTCTCTCTCTCTCTCTCTCTCTCTCTCTCTCTGCCAATCACTTTGTATATTCCAAGTTCACTTTAATATTCTTTCCTTCTGGAAGGCAAATCACACGAAATTATCATATCCCGTGTGACCATGTCCAAAGTTCTCGAGCCCCTAGAAGAAGAGAAAGTAGAACATAAAGCAAGAAACCAAGAAGAAGAAGAAGAATCGAAGAAAGAAGAGTTGGTGGGATCGCTGTGTACACCAACATCAAGTGATCATAAGATTCCGGAGGTGGATACTTGTCCTCCGGCGCCAAGAAAGCGACCACGTGAGATTCCTCCGACAAAGAAGAGAAGATTGTCCAAAAATCCTCGGTTCTTTGAAGCCACCGACGTCGGGAGCCACGAGGTAGAGACTCTCTTTGTTCATAACTCAAACCCTGTCCGTAAGAAACGGAAGAGTAATAGCGCCTGAATCTCTACTGTATTTTTTCTTCCCCACAAACTTGATTGTGTAATCCTTTCGTCGATCCTTTCTATACCTTGATTTTTAACTCGTTTCGTGTTTTATTACTTACTTTTTTTATGGGATTTGAACTCTGTTTATGTACAGAGAGTTTTTGTTAATATATATCGATCTTGTCTAACTCTCTTACAATTTGATTCTCATGTCTCAAAGTATGATGTTGATATTTGTTTGTAAGAGTTAGCAATAAAAATAACTTAAGTTAATAGTACGTGGAGTTTTATTTTTCTTCTCCAATGATGTTTTCTACACATTTTTTATGTCTGTATTCATATCGATCTACAAATTGGACATGTTTGTGCTAACAAAAAAAAATTGGACATGTTTGTATTCTGTATTATAATTTTTATTAGTTGATTCAAGGCTCTTGATCTAATCAAATATAAAATGATATATCCTTACTACGTGTGGGGAAGAAATAGCTAATCTTATATGTAGATGATGGATGATTCGGACATCGAATAAGGCATCACGAGTACATTCACTGTTTACTTTATATCGAATACTAAGTTCATCAGTGTTGTTTCAAACTTCCATGTGGCCTCTAACTAAAAGAAAATAAATTCTGATGTTTGACACAAAACATAAAATAAAAATAAAAAAAAATTTGTAAGAGTGATTCACTCTAACCTGTAAGTTTTCAAAATACCTTTTCTTTGTATAACCACCACGTAGTTGGCAGCAGAGCACCAACATTACAATCTTGAACGACACGTTTCACCACATGTCAATCCAAGAATTACCGTTACCCAAAACCCAATGAGCCTTCTCTTTATTTAACCGCTGAACATTATTACGGTTTTACTAACAAAGACGAATATGGCGCCGAGAAAATCAAAGAAAGTGGTTTCGGTGACTAAGAAGAAGAAAGTAGTAGAGGAAACAATCAAAGTTACTGTCACGGACGGAGTTCCAAATGTTACCACCGAGACCGACACACAAGAGACACAAAATCTAGAGACACAAGAGCTAGACACACAGGAGCTAGAGACACAGGATCTGCCGTTGTCCATTCCCATAGAAGAAGAAAACGTCACCAGGGTTGAGATTCCGGTCGATGTTGGAGATGACCGGTCCCCACCACCACCTGAAACCGTCGCTCCCCCAAGTGAAGGCACCGTGAAGGAGACCCATAAGGTTGAGATTCCGGTGGAAGATAGAGATGATCGGTCCCCTCAGCCACCTGAAACACCCGCTCCAGCAAGTGAAGGCCCCGTGAAGGAGACCCATGAGGCTGAGGAGAAGCAGGGGAATAAGAAGAAGACGTTAAAGAAGAGGAAGAAGAATAGGTCTGACGTACCCGGAGATGAGTACAAGAGATATGTGTATAAGGTGATGAAGCAAGTGCATCCGGATTTAGGAATATCGTCCAAGGGTATGACGGTGATTAACATGTTCATGGGAGATATGTTCGAGAGAATAGCGGCGGAGGCGGCGAAGTTAAATGATTATACAAAGCGGAGGACGTTGTCTTCCAGGGAGATCGAAGCAGCGGTGAGGCTGGTTTTACCTGGAGAACTTAGCCGACATGCCGTGGCTGAAGGCTCCAAGGCTGTTAGTAACTTTGTTGCTTATGGTGTCAAGAAGCGTTAGTTTAGTGTCTTTCTTTGTTATTTCTTTCTCTCCAACTTGACGGTTAGGTTAGGGTAAGGTTTAACTTAATAGGGTTTCTAGAGTTGTCAGGTCTCTATGTGTGTCTGTGATAATGTCGTTTCTGTTCTAGATTTGTATCTTTCTGTTCTGTAAAATATGTTTGTTTGCTTTCACATCTTAAGAAATAGTTACAAAATCAAACTAAGTGAATTATGATTTACTTCTTTTTAAAATGTAGTCTTCTAAAAATGTGGTGGTGTTAAGTGTAGATTACAAGAAGCAAAGAATTAGAACAAACAAACAAAGGTATGAATCTTCCGGCTTACAAGATTTCTTGATTTATTCACAAGCAATGCCAAATAATTAAAGAATTACGTTAATAGTCTTGAGACTAATCCTTACACAAAGGCAAAGAATCTAGCTATCCGTGTTATAGTCCCCTTATATGTAACGTAACAAACCATAGCAACACAATCAGATTAGTCATTACCATCTACCTTTTTCTAACAGTTAGCTATAAGTTATATACATTTCCATCACAAGCATCTCTAACAATGGTTCCTCCAAAACCACCGCCTCCACGAACGCAACCCCAACCGCTGCCGGGTAGACGTTTGAACCCCGTCCTATGCATCATTGTGGCCCTTGTCCTCTTAGGACTCCTTGTGGGTCTCGCAATATTGATCACATACCTCACCATCAGGCCAAAGCGACTAGTCTATACCGTAGAAGCCGCCTCGGTCCAAGATTTTGCTATAGCCAAGGATGATCACATTAGCGCCAAATTTAACTATGTGATACAACCCGGAGAGACACGTCTCTGTGAGATACCACTCTATGCGCATCTCCACGGCTCACCATAACCAGTCCGTAGCTCACAAGGAGATCTCTGCCTTCAAGCAGCGTCCTAAGAAGGAGACGAGGATTGAGACGCAGCTTGTCTCGCACAACGTGGCACTGTCTAAGTTCAATGCGAAGGACTTGAGGGTTGAAACGACGAAAGGGATGATCGAAATGGAAGTGTATATAACGGCTAGAGTGAGCTACAAGACGTGGATATTTCGGTCGAGGAGACGTACGTTGAAGGCTGTGTGCACGCCGGTGATGATCAACGTTACGGAGAACTCGTTGGATGGGTTCCAGAAAGTTTTATGCCAAACTCGTCTTTAGTTAAATTACTTAACAACTTGAATTGTTTCTATTTGTGTGCTTATTATTGTGTACTTTGTTCCATTTGTTGATTCTGTGTATGTGCGTGCTTCTTTTATTGATTTTCTGATTCTTGTGTGCATTTTACACTTGCACAGTATGTGTTTTCATTATCATTCTTTTAAATATTTTACACTGTAATCAATTTGTTGAAATATGGAATTTTTATTTGTATCGACAATTTTGATTAACAATACATTTTAGACATGTACAAGATTTAAGATCTTTCTGTAAGAAAACATCTTTTTTACTGATAAATAAAAGATAAAATTAAGTAGACTAAAATGAGGATAAAAATAATACGTACTTGGCTTTGATTACTAACCACTATATGCATAGAAAAGCTAAAAAAAAATTCATTAGAGGAATTGAAAAAATAGAAATAAAAAATTTCCTCATTTTGTTTCTCGTCATAATTGAAGAGGAAAAAAAATTCTTTACAAATTCATTCCTTATAAGGAATTGTCAAGTGTTTTAAATTCAAGTTTCTAAATGACAAATGAAACAATTAATCAATTAATGAAAATTCTTAAATTTCTTACAATCCAGAAACAACACAGGGCCAACAATATATATGTATGAATTGTATTTATAATAGTACAGCTAGTTCTTAATTACAACTGAACAGCCATTCTAGCCTAGATCGATGCGAAAATTAAATTGTACTAGGATATTTCCCGCGCTACGCCGCGGTTGAATTTTGTTAAAATCATTTTATACTTATATTTTTAAATATTATAAAATTAATAAATATTGTTGAAATATTATATCTTACAGATTTGAGAAAAATGATCTATATATATATATATCATTAAACCTGAATATTTTATAACAAATATTTCTACATTTTGAGAAGTTACAATTCTAGAAAATGTTACTAAACATATAAAATTTATTTTGTTAGCAATGAAATAATAAACTATAATAAAAAATGATGAATATGTATATATATTAGAAGCCATGCATATCTAGTAAGACAATGCACTCCTAACTTTGGTTTTACTTTTACATTTTATGTAGTTTTAAAAATAGTAATTCTTCGTTGTGTTTGTTAACAATGTGATTGTTTTCATAAAAGAAAATAATTAAATATTATATTCTAAGGAGTAAATTTTTTGGTTTAATTTATATTAAAACATAAAAAATGATATCCCATAAAATAATTTTGAGGCCTAATAGAAAAATTCAAATCGGATATTTTTTTCTCTAAATTATGTGTTCTTTTCTGTGTGATTTTGAATAAATATCATTTCTTAATGTGACGTATATATCTTAAGATCAAATCATAACGTTTCTTTGTAAACATTTAAATTTAGTATATAATAAGAGTATATACATCTTATTGAAATACTTATTGTTAGTTTATATAGACAATATTTGTTGGAGTTAGATAACTCCTGATTTCTGTTTATAATTGTCGTTCACAACGAAAAAATACTTAATTAAATGATTAAGAAAGATTTTGAAATCAAAATCTAGGTAATTATCCGAGCGATGCTGCAGTTTTTTTAATTTTTTAAAAAATTAATATAATTTTAAAAATATTTTGAAAATAAATAAGTACATCAATATCAATTATAAGTTTTCTTATTCTTATATTTACAATCTAACATATATTGTAATTTCTACATTTGTGTATTCGCTTGTTACTAAATACTAAAATGTTAGAGAATAAATTGGTGAAATTTGATGTGATTTAATAGCATGACAAATATTATTGTATAGTAGTTATTATTTTTGACATTACTTTTTGTTAGATTTTGGTATCTTTCTAAAAATGTAGTGTTTATGAAAACTTTTTTTTTTAATAAAGGGCATTCTTTACGAAAACTTTTTCTAGAAGAGTTTTTTTATAGCTAAAATCATTCTCTAATTTTATTATAACAGAGAGAAGAGAGGCTCAATAGTGTTGACATGTCTGATCTAATACACAATTCTATTTTTTTTGTTAGTTTCAAAGAATTCAAATGTGCATTATTTTTTCTTAACAATAGAATGGCCTTTTCAAAAAAAAAAAACCTTAACAAAGTGAAAGAAAATTCATATCTTTTTGATTTGGAGATTGTTCAAGATCCCTTTATATTCTTAATTGTTGATCTTGTTTCTTTTCATCACTTTAAATGTGCAGTCTATTTTTTAGATGACCCGAGGATAATATTTAACCATCATCATATCTCATTTTATAACTTTCGTATAAAACAATACACGCATCTCTGATCAAACCATAAGCATCCGTCACTACTCAGCCCAAGCTTAAAAAAACAACCCATGATTTTTTTTATCCTTTGTCTACTTTACAGGTTTTGGTGCAGACGTTTAGAACCAACTGGAACTATATATGAGAGTTAAATTCTGGTTTCTCAATAACTTCCGTGACACCAATCACTATGTCATGAATCTCATTTCTCAACTTTTTGAGTTGTAGCTATTGGTATATATATATTGTGCTACTGTTTTATTGCAGGGATCTATAGTCAAAACTTTTGTTCTCGTTGATGATCACTGAACTCCACCTGACCTCTCGACTTGGTTGTTTGAAGCTTGTAAAAGATCTTATCCAGTAATGGTCATTTCTTCTTCTCCAGCTTCACATGTGATTCAAGCAAAAGAAAAAAACAGTACAATCATCATGGTTTGATTGGTTTATGGGAGTTTTCATATAAGTGAAGGAGGACCGAGTTTTCTAATGGCAGGTTCTACTTTCATCCTCACAAGTGTCCCAAACCTTGTGCATTTTGTTCCAAACTGCTATCTTCGCTTCCTCTCTTTGCAAGCTGCAAACTTTCGACAAAGAAAAACATTGAAGGATTAAAGGCTGTTCTGAGATATCCCAAGAAAAAAGGGAGCAGAACATCCAAATTTGAAGCTGTTTGGCAATGCCTAGAAAATTGCAGTCGAGTTGTTCTAGAGATGAGTGTAAGGGATTACCGTGGTTATGAAATGCTACTCTCTCAAATTGAAGTTGGTGATGAATGAGTTGTTGGACAGTTTGACGAAGTATGTGACTGCTACTTAATCTACAAAGAAATATTATGTTTCATTGATTATATGAATTATGTGTAAATCAAGATTAGGCACAGTCTCATCTTGTAGGTTTCTATTTCTACATTTGCTTTATTTTTTTTATTAGAAACATAATGCAACACCTACTTTATTAATATTTATGTTTTTCTTGTCTTTGCTATGTATTATGTCTATTTGAAAATCACCATTCTTTTAAGACACTGACATGGGTGTGGTTTCAAAACTTAAAGAGCTCATGAGGAAAACATACCTTAGTAAGCAAACAAAGGTCCGGACCTCTCACTATCTTCTTCACACCATAGGATATCATTTCTTTTTTTCTTTCTGCAGCTTGCACTAAGCAACTATATAGGACACAACACTGTCTCTTGCCTCAACCACTAATCTCTTCATCCGTGTCAGTAGCACCGTGTACGCTTTCTCCTTATGCCCTGCAAAATCAAATGGGATAGGAAATCTAGACATCAAAACCCATCATCACTGTCTATGCAACACATCTCTTCCTTTCTGATTCAGAACTTAAACGAAGATAATGGGTAGACCAAGTTCTGTCGTACGTACCAAAGCCTAGATTGGGATTTCATCTGCACGGAAATAGGTAAGACCCGTTTGTTTCCTTCCTGGTACAGAGAACCGAGTTTGAATTTCTCCACGGCACTGGACAGATCCTGGGAAACATTAGCACGCATAAATCAATATATAGAGATACATTTTTAAAGAACATATAAGCGTATTTGATAACTACAAACAGACAAAAGCAAAAGCAAATCAGAGGCAAAGCAAAACAGAATAAAAAAAGGTTGAGACTTTCTCTTTTAGATTGCCTCTATCGAGAAGAACCATAGATGCGAGAGGAAGAAAGAGGAGGAGTTGTGAGTATAGATCGAGTTGTGAACGTTGCTCTTGTGTTCTGAGTATAGATGCGAGAGGAGGAGTTGTGTTGATTTCGCTATGAAATCAACCGATCGTCGTCGGCCTTGATAAATCAAAGCGAAGGTTATGGAACCGATAGATCGAAGAAGGTCAAATTGAAAAAGGGGAGATTGAATGAAGTTTCTGATTGCACGAGAGCACAATGTCGAAGAAGAGAGCGTAGAAAGATTTCTGAGGTGGAGAAACAAAATGTTCTGAGTGGTTTAAAAAGTTTTTTCATTTATTGACATGTCACTCTAATATGAATCTAAAAATCTGATGTGTCAATACAAGGAGAGGGTCTTGCTTCATTACTGTGTGGATTCAACAAAGATGCAAAAACATTTAACAGCAAAAAAAAAACATTTAACAGCGAATTAAAATACTTTAAGCATACGTAATTAATCTGCAACTTTCGACAGTACCCATTCTTATATTGACAGGAATCATGAGTTGGAGAATATGTATATATAAACAGACAATAAAAACAAAGTAAAACCGGTAATTATTAGCTGTACTTGAGACGCGCATCTGTTGCTTGCTGGTTATTCGAGTTTTAGTTATTTTCGAAGTCAAAAATTTATAACAACCCCTTCTTGTAGTCTTCTTCTCCCACACATCCATTGAGCTACAAACCTTAAACCATTCCATTAGATCTTGATCTCAAAGCTTCTCTTCGATACCCAACTCTCTCTTTTTTTTTTGCTTCTCGAAAAATGAATCTAAAAAAATTGTCAGACGCGGATTACGAGGAAGTCCAACGGCACGGCTACAAGGAAGGCAAGAACGGGTCTCTCTTCTGCGAGTCACATCCTTACCTTATAAACTCGCAGGGGGTATGGGAGATATTGAGTTTCAAAGAAAGCGGGATGAGCTTCTGGGAATATCCTCTCCCCAATCTCGAGATCATGATATTTTCAACTTATGTTATTTGGCGGCTCTTCGATTTCTCATGCACCAAGATCGGTCTTCGAGTACCTAGATTCACTCATATGATGATCGTGAGTTTCTAATCTTAATATCCCTCCTCCACGTTTTTTCATCTCAACAACTTACAATGCATTTCTTGTTGTCGAAGGCAGGGGTGATCTTAGGTCAAACTTGTTATGTAAACAACAAGTCATGGCTCCATAACATATTTTTTCCTGATGATGTCCGAGCAAAGGTCGCCGAGACACTGGGGGCCTTCGGGTTCCTTTTATATTGGTTCCTAAAGGGTGTGACAATGGAAGCTGGAGCAGGAGTGAGGATGGGTAAAAAAGCTGGTGTGATTGGGTTCACCACCATGTTTGCACCCTTGGTCTGTGGCAACCTCTTGTTCAGATGGAGAAAAAGAGGCAATATAAGCGTGTCAATTAATGAATACAGGTTGATCATATTCATGCAAAGCATATCCGCGTTCACGAGCATCGACACACTCTTAAGAGACCTCAAGATCAAACACTCCGAGTTTGGAAGGATAGCACTTGCCGGGTCCATGGTGACCGACATGTTGGCCTTTTTTGTAACGTTTTTGAACGCCATGCATTACGAAAAGTCTATCGGGGTGAGGCAAACCATATTCAGCTGCTTATTTTTCGCCTTTATGGTATTCGTCGTGAGACCAGCTATGTATTGGGTGATCAGGCAGACTCCAGAAGGGAGGCCGGTCAAGGATTTCTACATCTACTTAATTTTGGCGCTTGCTTGCGTATCGTTCAAATATTTTGACCTGATTCATTCGTATGGACCCGCAGGATCGTTTGTTTTTGGCTTGACCGTTCCCAATGGATATCCTTTAGGTGCTGCCTTTGTTCAAAAGTTTGAGAGCTTTAATTTTGGTGCTATATTCCCACTGTTTGGATCATTGACTTTGATGCAAGTGGATGTCCCGTGGTTATTGAAAGAGTGTGGAAATCTCATACGCATGGAGGGTCAGCTTTATGAGGTTGTTTCCTTTACTCTTTTTGTGAATGCCACAAAGTTCATCGCTTCCACCATAGCCGCATATTCTTTTAAAATGCCTTTAAGAGACTCCTTTGCTCTAGCCCTTGTTTTAAACAACAAGGGGGTCTTCGAGCTCGCTTACTTCGCGTATGCAGTTGAAACAAAGGTACAATCTGTCTATATATAAATACATCTCTAATATCAATGATAAGATTATATAGTTAGACCTCTTTTTGTTGACAACAAATCATTGAACATGTTAAACAGAAAGTAAGGCCAGAGGTTTTCACAATCGTAGCTGCAATCATCCTCTTAAACTCTATCTTCATACCAGTGGCCTTGGAGCTAGTCCACGACCCCACCAAAAGATTCAAAAGCTATAGAAAAAGGAATTTGGCAATCTTGAAACACGGCGCAGAACTCCATGCTCTCGTGTGCGTATACAAACCTGATCACATAACTTCAATGATCAGCCTTTTGGAAGCTTTTAACCCTTCAAAAGATTCTCCAATGGCGTGCAACGTACTCCACCTCATCGAACTCGTGGGTCAATCCACTCCTATGTTCATTTCCCACCAGTTGCAAAAACCGGAGCTCGGAAGTATCTCTTGTTCAGACAGTGTCATAACCTCCTTCCGTGGCTTCCACCAAAAAATCCATGAACATACATCATTGGATATATTCACTTCCGTCTCGGTGACCAAACACATGCATGAGGATATTTGCTGGCTAGCCCTATCCAAAAGCACGTCTCTGATTATGCTTCCTTTCCACCGAACCTGGTCTTCTGATCGATCCACGGTGATCTCTAACGATGATAAGCTGAGAATAATCAACATTAATGTCCTGAGACGATCCCCTTGCTCTGTTGGAATCTTCATCTATCGCAAACCCATCGTGGAATATCACATGACTGCCTACCACTGCAAGGTACTACTGATAATAACCCAAATAACACGTTTCAGTTTATTAATTTAACTCTAGAGTCTATTTAGAAAAAAATAAGAAGATTCTTTTTTTTTCAGTTGTGTTTGACGTTAAACAATTGTCTAACCTTACCAATCTCTCAACTATATGCAGATATGTCTGATATTTAACGGTGGAAGGGACGATAAAGAGGCTTTGGCGATAACGAACCGACTGAGACAGACCAAGACACGTGTAAGCTTGTCTATCATAAGATTCACTCCAACATTTTATGAAATGAAGGACCAGGAGATGGAGGAAGCCTTCGAGATGGTTAGCCTGAAGGAGACCGTGACTAACATCGTCAAAGAAAAGGATGAATCTGTGACATTTATTGACAAATCTATTTCAGATGGATCTGAGACCTCCAAGATCTTACGAGCAATGGGAAATGATTATGATTTGTTCATAGTTGGGAGAAGCAGCGGATTAGGTACTGAAATTACTAGCGGGCTCAGTGAGTGGACAGAGTTCGAGGAACTGGGTCCCATTGGAGATTTATTAGCATCACATGAGTTTCCTTCTAGAGCATCAGTGTTAGTTGTTAAAAAACAAGAATACATTCATAAAACCAAAAGCCAAAAAAGAAGATCCGAGTGATGCATGTGAGATATATGTATCAAAGATGCTGTTGTACAGCAGAAAAAAAAATTCACCAAAATCTTGTGTGTACATTGTTATCATATATACATGGTTTAGGCAAAAGAGACCAAACCAATTGAAATGCAAGATGAGTCCAGTTCTGTTTTGCTTGATTTCTGATTCTTTATTCGTCAAACGATTTTTAGCATAGAATCACTTGATGTATCTGATTGGAGATATTTGAGATCCGTTCAACAGAAATGTGAAAACCAAACTAATGAGAAAGCTAAAGAACACATATTATAGAATAAATCAGCTACTCTAATTGATCAAACCAATGGTTGAGTTAAAAGATGTATATTTAACCAAATATTATGCAATATATCAACTACTCTAATGCACTTCATCAAACCTGTGATGCCAATGATGATGAAAGTAAAAAAGTTTGAAAACACATTCGTTGGAGATAGGAGGGGAACTGGAAGGGGCCATGAAGAGAACTTCGATCAGGATGTCGGCGTTAGAAGTAAAATCAAGGAAAAAGTTTCATAAAACCATTTTTGACTTGATCATGGACTGTGTGACAATCTATTTGTGTGTAACTAAAAGGAGAGTTAACCAAAGATTATACAATAAGTTAACTACTCTAATTGATATAAAGCCAATGGTTAAAAGAAAACTTAACCATAAATTATACAATAAGTCAAGTAGTTTAATAACATGTTCAGTGCCCAGCTCTTTGATTTTGTGCATTGTCATTAAAGTTTAGTGATGTAAGAAATGTGTGAAATATGGATTTCGATGAATCTATTTTTTTCCAAAATTTTGATCCTTCGCTTCTTGGTTTATCAAAATTAGACTAATTTTATTGCTTGTTTAGGAAAGGTGTTCGCCGTTTCAATTCAAACCAAGAACCGCCAAGGCGCCAACTATATGTATCTTCATATTTAGCTCGTTTTTTGCAAAAAAAAAAAAAAAAAAAATCAGTTACATATGAACCCTGTCTAGATCTTAAGTTATGCATGAGCTGTTGGCAGAGAGCCACCATTATCTTCTCCAGCTATAGTTGCCTTGCTATCGCAGTTCAAAAATAGCTGCTCTTACGATAAGATGGTCGTCTGCTAAACATGCATTGTTAGAAATATTTTTGAGGTCAAAGATGGATAAACATCTCATTTTGTTATCTCACTGATTAAAAATGGCTAATATTGTTTATTTAGGTTGTCCTAGTTAATGAGATCATGTTATTTTAAAGCAATACAGCTTTCAATCGCCAAAACAAACAAGAGAAAACATGAACACTATATTTAGCCCTAATCTGTGCTTATTTTAGAGATATTTATGGGATTTGTAAGAAACCATTTGACCGGTCTTCTTAATTCTCTTCTCCCTATGACTGGACAAAACAAAACATTTTCATTGATAAGATTTTCTCCAAAATGGACGCGCAAGAGGCAGCTTGGCATAGAGAGATGTGGAACGGCCAGGTGAAAAGAACAGACACGGGGAAAGATATGTTTTGCGATGTATCTCCACATATAATGTTGAACTCACACGGCGCCTGGGAGAAGTTGGCTTCTGGATCTAAGGCAATGTCATTCTGGGAGTACCCTCTTCCTAAAATAGAGATTGCAATTATTTCCATATTCCTATCCTGGCGTTTCTTTGATATCTTGTTCAAGAAGTTAGGTGTTCCTATTCCAAGGTTCACCTCCATGATGCTTGTACGTAATTAAGGTTTTCGATAGTATTTAGATATGTTCCGGCTATGTTCGCATAATAATATAACACATTTCTCTTGTTCTTTGAAGGTTGGGGCACTCTTAAGCGAGACGTTTCAGTCGAGTAAAATGTCATGGTTTCGAGATATCTTTATCTGTGACAAGTATATGCCAAGGGTTGCTGAGACCATTGGTACGTTTGCCTTTGTCCTAAACTGGTTCCTAAGAGGCGTGACTACAAATATTGGCATGGTGAAACATTTCAGAAATAGGAGTACAGTAATCGGAGTCTCCGCGATGATAATCCCATGGTATATCGGAAAATTAGTCTATACCTACAGAGAGAAATCTAGTAACCTAACGATGACGAGTACGGAATATGCTATAATTATATTAACCACGAGTATGGCTCCCTTCACTTGCATCAACATGCTCCTTACAGACCTCAAGGTAGTTCACACTGAGTTCGGACAGATCGCTCAGTCTTCCGCTATGGTAACCGATGTGCTTGCTTTTACCATGACCATAGGGTCTCAGATTAGCCGTGAGTATCGTTCTGGTATTCGGATGGGGATTGCTATTATGATCTTCTTTGTTTACTTGTACCTTGTACGACAAGCAATGCTTTGGGTGGTTAGACATACACCAGAGGGAGCACCTGTGAAGAACACCTATATCTACATTGGTCTCCTCCTAGGTTACTTGGCTTATATTTTCTGGGACCGCTTCTTGTTCTTCGGACCGCTCGGGGCCTTTGTTCTTGGTTTGGCTATCCCAGAAGGGCCACCTTTAGGGTCAGAGTTTATAAGAAGATTCGACAGTTTCAATGAGGGAATCTTCTTACCTCTCTTTGGATCGCTTACCATGATTAAACTAGATTGGACATTTATAATAAAGGAGCTTGGAAGTGGAAGGCATCTCCATGGACATACCTACGAGTGTTTTTCATTCCTTTTCGTCATATATATGGCAAAATTCATGACTTCTGTTTTAGCAGCCATAGCTTCAAGGATGCCTTTGAAAGACTCGGCTATTCTAGGGATCATTATGGGCACCAAAAGTAGTTTTGAGTTGGCTTACGTACTCTACGCATTCGATAAAGAAGTAAGACTCTTGTTGCGACGATTATATATATATATATATATATATCTTCATTTTGTATTATCTTCATTTGATTGTTTCTCCGTTTTTGACCAGAGAATCAGCTTGGAGATTTTCACGCTCATGGGCATATACATTCTCGTAAACTCTTTGGTAACACCAATGGCTATACATTTCTTGTATGACCGAAAAAAGAGATTTGCGTCCTACGGAGAAAGAAGTCTCAAACAAAAGCGGGAACTACAAATGTTGGTGTGCATTAACAAGCCTGACAACATAACATCCATGATCAATCTTCTAAGAGCTATTGCCCCATCTAAAGACGCTCCGTTAACTTGTTGTGTTCTTCATCTAATAGAGCTTTTGGGTAAAGCTACTCCCACGTTTATCTCCCACCAACTTCAGAAACCAAAGCCTGGAAGCGAATCTTACTCGGAAAATGTCATAAGATCTTTTCAAATGTTTCAAGATATTCATCTGAACTACACATCTATACACATGTTCACCTCTTTAACTTCCGCTAAAGAGATGCACGAACACATTAGTTGGTTTGCTCTTGATAAAAGTTCAAATCTTATTCTCCTCTCTTTTCACCGCACTTGGGGACCCAATGGCTATGGCATTATCTCCGACGATCAAACACAAAGAAATCTTAATCGTAACGTCCTGAAACGAGCACCTTGCTCTGTCGGAATTCTTGTTCACCGGAAACCAATATGGCAAGCCAAATCCGTAGAATCTCCATGCAGGGTACGTAAGTTAGCTTGCATGCAAGCATCCCACCATAAATAATAACGTGACACTATTTCATTTTGTAATAAGATTGTCACACAACACACATGCAGGTATGCTTGGTTTCCGTGGGAGGGAACGACGACAAAGAGGCATTAGCATTAGCAGACCACATGAGAGGTAACCCAAAAGTGAGTCTAACGGTGCTGACTCTGATCCCTATGTCTACAGCCAAGGAGGGAAGCGGCGAGTGGAGCCAGAGCCAAATGGTAGACACGTGCCTGGTCGAAGAGAAGCCTGGAGACAGCTCCGTAACGTACATTGTTAGAATGGTGGCGGAAGGGGGAGAAACTTCAAAGATTCTACACGCGGTGGCGTATGACTACGATATGTTTATAGTCGGGAGAAGTAGCGGGAACGGTACCGAGGTCACCAGAGGACTCGGGGACTGGACTGAGTTCGAGGAACTTGGTATCATTGGAGATTTGTTAGCATCTGAAGATTTTCCTTCTAGAGCCTCCGTTCTGATCCTCCAGCAACAAGAATCATGAGAGTTAATTAGTTTCCTTTAGCTTCGGTCTTCTTTTCCTTTCCTCCTTTCTTTAGTTTTTGTCTATTGATTGCAATGATAACAACACACAAAAGCTTCATTTTATTATTTTTCGTGATGAAAAGATAGAACGTATATTTCAAGATCAATACTTCATCGAAAAAAGTAATAGAATTTTGAGAAATTTACCATCATTAACCCAATCTCTTAACCGGGTTTCTTAGATTCGGCTAAAACGGTTATTAATTTTTTTTATATTTTAACCAAGAAAAAATAAGCGTTTCTTAAACAATGGGTAGAATATATCTAATTCAAGCCTAAATTTGCCAAATGCCTATCGATTTGTTATTATAAAAAAGGGACAGTCTTTGTGTCTTGGATAGACGAAAATGCCCTCATTTTATGCCAAAAGAAAATCAGTGGTAGCATGCTTCACGTCGGACTGTACTATTTGGTGGAGAATTGTGCAGAGCAATAGACCTGACACTAGGAGACACAACATACAAATATATGTTGTGTAAAAGGATGAGTCTCGTACTTATTATATATCTGATAACATATTAGAGAAAGAAACAACATTAAGGTTTATAGAGTCGAATATATATGCTTAGCAGATGATGAAATATTTTTGTGGGATCTGAATAAAGACTTGGCCTTTGTGATAAGAACAAATTTGGTAATAATTTATGTTAGCTGCTATTTATTATGTTTGTGTGATATGAATGCGTTTAACAATCATTAACATGTTTTATCGATTTAACAGTAGAGAGTAGTTGTCTTGCAGGACATAGAACATAACTTAATTAAATACTAATTTTTTTATTTTTATAATGGATTATCAGCCTCATTTAAAATTTACTAATTAAAATTTTATATGATTCTCCGGTTTTAGTTGATGAACATCAAGCATGGAATTAAAAGCCTTATGTGATTTTATATACACTAATGTCAGCACATAATTTAATAACCTCGGTTTTATTAATTGATAAAAAACAAATATGAAACATAATTTCTTAGTTTATAAATAATATGTTATCTGTTTTATTATTGGTTTATCAGTTTTATAGGATTTTTATAGGCTATCATAGTCGGGTATTGTTAGTTGATAATTAAAATGTTATCTGATAAAAAGATTGGTTATCAATTATGAATAATAATATCTACATGTGACTAAAAACACTGAATTTTGTGTGTAAACAGAAACATATTTATGTGCTAAATATACTGTTAACAGTAACGAACAGAGTTATCAAATAACATATTGCTTGGCTTTTACCTCATTCATGAAACTTGTGAATGGAATGAGATTAAACAAAAAATATTCGCTCATCACTTTAAATTAACAATTAACATGTTTAAATATATGTGAACATCCAAAAACAACTCCTACTGTGATTATATTTTCATAATAACATAACAATAAATTACTAATGATATTTGTTAATAGAATAGCTACAACGCTAATACAATTATTATCTGATAATATGGTTTCTAACGAGTAAACAAGTTATGGTTGTGCTAAAAAATAATTTCTATGGAAAAATAATTTATTCCATTATATGAACATTCTTATATGGCTCCTCTTTGACATTATTCTATGGAAAAAATAATTTCTTCCATTATATGTGAAATAAGTAAAGGGATTTAGAATGATAATCAAAATTGAAAAGGAAATTACTTTTGGAGAGAGATTTGATGAGTTAAGACGATGATTGAAATTTTTTCTGAAAAAATAAAAAAGCAAAATAGTGGTTGGAAAATAAAATTAAGAGAAAATTGGTCTCTATGCCTCTAATGAAGGTTCCAATTTGAGACTTACCATATTTGACCAAACACCCCTATCTATTCACAGGCTTAGAAGCAATTCTGATTGATGATTGAACCCTTCTGATTCCTCTGATTCATTTTTTTCTTTTATTTTTTTCTTTTCTTTATTTCATTTTCATCTCTTTTCCTAATTATTTTTCATTTTCTTATGTTTTTTCTCTCTTTTCACTTATGAACAATATGATATCTATTTTTTTCTAAAGTATTCAGATTAAGTTATATTGTTTCTTTGATTTTTTTTTTAATTTCTTTGTTAAGTTCATTAAAATTTTTTTTTTTTTGGGTCTGATCCTTTAGATTCGTGTTTATAAATTAGGAATTGAATAAGTCACACAAGTTCATGACTATGCTTCTGGTAAGTTTTTCATTATGATTGTCTAAATTTGAAATAAATTTATGCATTTTATAGTTAATATTATTTTAATATTAACAAATTTTGTATCATGTTACAAAATTTGTTAACTCACTAACATATTTCGTAACATGTTAACAAATTTTGTATCTTTGTTACAATTTTTGTTAACTCGTTAACATATTTTATAAAATGTTGGTGGTTAAATTATTGACGAGTTATAATGTAATTCTATTATAAACCTAGTCAAAGTTGATGTTATTTTAATGTTAACAAATTGTATATCATGTTAGCGAGACTATAGTTGATGTTATTTTAATGCTAACATATTTTGTATCATGCTACAACATTTGTTAACTCGCTAATATATGTTGTGACATGTTAACAAATTTTGTATCTTGTTATAAATTTTGTTAACTCGGTAACATATTTTGTAAAATGTTCGATGGTCAAATTATTGACAAGTTATAATGTAGTTCTATCAAAAATTCAATAAAAATTGATATTATTTTAATTTAACGAATTTTGTATCATGTTAGTGATACTTTAGTTGATGTTATTTTAATGTTAACAAATTTTGTATCATGTTACAAAATTTGTTAACTCGCTAACCTATTTTGTAATATATTAACAAATGTTGTATCTTGTTACAAATTTTGTTAACTCGTTAACATATTTTGTTAACTCACTAGCATATTTTATATAAATTGAAAAATAAAAATTTAAATCTGAGTTTAAAAAAAAATTTGAATGAAAAATGAAAATGATAAAAGAAAAACTCAGTTTCTACCAAGATGAAAAGAAAATCCATAAAATTAATTTAAAAACTCAAAGGAAAAAAAGGTATGGAAGAGAAACATGCAGACATATGGCATCAATCACTCTTCCCCAAGCATGACCTTTGTGCTTTCACCAGTTGATTTGTCAGAAGCCAACGGGGTTTTTAGTCTATTTGTTATCAATGAATACTTAGCTAATTTGGGTGGTTGTTATGGGTAGTTAGCCAATTCACCCTAAAATTAATTTCAAAGAAACTCTTTGACTCTATGAAATGAAACGATGCAACAAACTTTTTTGTCTACTTTTGGGAAAGCTCAGACACTTTGCATTATCCAATGTACTGAACAGTGCATTATGTACACCACAGAGGGGCTAGACACAGTGGCGGAGGCACATGCAATAACATGGGGGCAATGAACCCAATAAGATTAAAAAATTTAGTGTAATTTAAAACCAAATTTATATTATGCCCCATTCATATTTTTTTCCCCATACTTTTGTCTATGCCTGCCCCCAATAATAATTGTTTCTGCTTCCGCCACTGGCTAGACATAGTAAATGTGTTAGGTTATAGAGATAAAATGGCCACGTTAAATCATCAGTTCCTTGCAGAGGTAAAACACCAATATAAGTCTCATTTGGGGGTACTACCACCAATTAATTCTTAAATAATAGATATAAGGATTGTTAAGAAAAATGTAAAAAAACAAAAAAATATCAAATCATGAGTTAAAAACCCGATAAAAAACCGGGGTTAACAATACACTAGTATTAAAATACAATTTTTTGAATTAGTGATAAATATTTAAATAACTGCTGTTACCATCAAACATTGATTTGCAGATGATAACATGAGAACTATTTTAGAAAACCATGAGAATTAAACAATTTGAAATGGCTAGTATAAAAGTTATTTATCAATTAATAGTCCTAAATTAATTAAAATCAAACTAGAAAGAGTTTTAGTAAGAAAAACCCAAATTAGTTAAAGAGATAGCAGAGAAGCGGGGGGAAACTTTGCCGCCATATTCCCCTTTCTTCGAGGTTCTCTCTAAAACCCTAACCCCCAAAAACTCTATCTTCCTCACTGTGTGTGTGTGTGTTTTGATGTTCACGATTCGACCATCGAATTACTTCCGATGCATATCTTCTCTCTACACTAATCCCCTAATTTTTCGATTCTCCTCCGTCTCGCTCTCCTTTAACCGCCCAATCTCCCACTCCCCCTTCAGCTCGTGCCTCCGCAGAGCCATGTCTTCCTCTCGCCCCTCAGCATTCGACGCTCTCATGTCGAACGCTCGCGCATCCGCCGCCAAGAAGAAGACCCCCCAGACCTCCTCCTCCAACCCGCCTCCCTCGCCGAACAAGAGAAAAATCGCGAAGACCGAAGACACCGATCCGCCCAAGACCGAGGACACGGGCTCCGATTCCGCGAAACCCGGATCGGATCCGACTCCAATCGCGGAGGATTCGAAGAAGGGAGCGAAAAAGTCTAGGACTTTGACCCAGACGGATAAGATCGAGTCGCTAAAAAGCAAAATTGCGTCGCTGAAGAAGAAGCCAGGGGAGTTCGATCCGGAGAGAGTGTCGTGTTGGGAGAAAGGGGAGAGAGTTCCGTTTCTGTTCGTCGCGCTGGCTTTCGATCTGATCTCGGCTGAGAGTGGTCGGATCGTGATCACTGACATTCTCTGTAACATGCTGAGAACTGTTATCGCCACCACTCCTGATGATTTGGTCGCTACTGTTTACCTCGCGGCGAACGAGATTGCTCCTGCGCACGAAGGGGTTGAGTTGGGGATTGGTGAAGGTTCTATTATCAAGGCGATATCTGAAGCTTTTGGTAGAACGGAGGCTCAGGTTAAGAAGCAAAACACGGTACGTTGTGATCTTCTTTTATAATTGTGTGGTGGAATGTATTTGATTTGAAGGTTATTTTTTTTTTGTATAGGAGCTTGGAGACTTGGGGCTTGTAGCAAAAGGAAGCCGTTCGTCTCAAACTATGATGTTCAAGCCAGAGGCATTGACTGTTGTCAAGGTTTTCAACACATTTAGACAAATCGCGAAGGTACTTTAAAGCATGGCAGCCTTTGAATGCTTGGAATTTAAGTTATGATTCGAGTGAGATTCAGTGAAACCTTATTTTGACTATGGCAGGAAAGTGGAAAAGATAGTACAGAAAAGAAGAAGGATCGAATGAAGGCACTCCTTGTGGCAGCAACAGACTGTGAACCTCTCTACTTAACTCGTTTACTTCAGGTATTCAAATTAAAAAAAAAACGTCATAATTTGTTCTGCTCATTTCTTTGGTTTCCTTGTTAAGCCCTGCTGAGTTCACCTTTCAGGCAAAATTGAGGTTAGGGTTTTCAAATCAGACTGTCTTAGCTGCTTTAGGGCAGGCAGCTGTTTATAATGAAGAGCACTCAAAGCCACCCCCTAATACCAAGTCTCCTTTAGAAGAGGTTTGCTTTCTCTATCAGTTTCTAATTTCTCATTTATATCAGAATCCATTCTTTGTTAGCTTTGTGAGAAGCAATTAAGCTTGTTGAACTACTATAAAGATGTTGTTTGTGGCTTTAGTCTTTCTGTGCTGCATTCTTCTAGAGGCCTCACAGTTTATCTCGTATGCATTTTTTTTGTTAAAAAGATATATTATAATGTGTTTAATGTTTCGTCATTTACATTTCTTTCCTCGATTGATCCTTCTACTTCTTTTTTGTAGGCTGCGAAGATTGTTAAACAAGTATTCACTGTACTTCCTGTATATGACATTATTGTTCCTGCTCTTTTAAATGGTGGTGTGTGGAATCTTCCTAAAACTTGTAACTTTACACTGGGTGTTCCAATCGGACCCATGCTTGCAAAACCAACAAAAGGTGTAGGTGAGATACTGAATAAATTCCAGGACACCGTTTTCACATGCGAATACAAATACGATGGAGAACGTGCACAGGTGATATATAACCCATGTATGCTATTCCTAGAGCGGAGTTATTTAAATATGCTGTTAAGGTTTGGCTTATCATCAGTTCAATTACTGCAGGTACATTGTATGGAGGATGGTACATTCGAGATATATAGTCGAAATGCTGAAAGAAACACTGGGAAGTACCCTGATGTTGCTGTTGCTTTGTCAAGGTATTAGACTTCTGGTGTAACATGTTGAAAACATTAGAAAGAGCCAATTTTCTAAAGTTAGTGAATCTTCACTATGCAGATTAAAGAAGCCTTCTGTGAAATCTTTTATTCTGGATTGTGAGGTTGTTGCTTTCGACAGGGAGAAAAAGAAGATTCTACCATTTCAGGTAACTCATAAGCGAATAGCAAGGTTCTGATATTCAAGTATGGTTGCAATCTTCAGTTATGTCTATTATTTTGAAGTATGCAATCCTAAAGATCTGGCTTGCTGGCTAGTTTAATTTACTTCACTATAAGCTAGCTACTTTAACTATATGGCCTGCTGGCTAGGTGTTTATAGTGCTTTTTTCCTTTTTCAGATTTTGAGCACTCGAGCCCGTAAAAATGTGAATGTCAATGATATCAAAGTTGGCGTATGTATCTTTGCTTTTGATATGTTATATCTAAATGGCCAGCAACTTATCCAGGAGAATCTTAATATTCGCCGAGAGGTGAGCCAGTAAAATCATTTTTTTTTCATGAAGTAGATGCGGTGCAAATATATGATCTTTGTATGTTCACCTTGCTTCTTGCAGAAACTATACGAGTCATTTGAGGAAGATCCTGGATATTTCCAGTTTGCAACAACTCTAACATCCAGCGATATTGATGAAATACAAAAGTTTCTAGATGCGTCCGTTGATATTGGGTATAGATCTCATACTTCTTTGAATCTCTAAGATGTGCAGTAATCTCTTTGTTGTTCCAGTTTTTCATCTATATATGTTCTATTGCAGATGTGAAGGGTTGATCATTAAAACATTGAATTCAGATGCTACCTATGAGCCTGCAAAGCGATCGAATAATTGGCTAAAACTGAAGAAAGACTATATGGACAGGTAAAATTCCTTCCTAAAACTTTTCTTTAAAATTGAAAATCTGAGTCCTTTACTGACCCGTAGGATTAAATATGCAGTATTGGGGACTCTGTGGATCTTGTACCAATTGCTGCTTTCCATGGACGTGGCAAACGCACAGGTCCAAAACCATTCAAACTATATGGGGTGACACATTTACCCCTTCAGGTTGTTAACAAAGCAACATGCTTGCAGGTGTCTTTGGTGCATTTTTGCTAGCTTGCTACGATCCTGACAAGGAAGAATTCCAGAGCATTTGTAAAATAGGTCAGTCTTATGCACCTTTGCATTTCATTTTGTTTTTGTATGTGTGCTATGTTTAGTTTCTCTAGTTTCTTATACGTTCTGGGCTACGAATAGGTACTGGATTTTCTGAAGCCGTACTTGAAGAGCGGTCTACCAGTCTTCGCTCTAGAGTGATTGCTACTCCGAAAGTAGGATTATTTCTCTGTTCTCTTTGGCTGCAATACCATACTTAAATAGTTGTTACTGATTGTAATGGTTTCAAATATCCAGCAATACTACCGAGTTGGAGACAGCCTCAATCCAGATGTTTGGTTCGAACCCACTGAGGTAGGGATTGTGTGTTTGCGTTGACAAATATCTGCGAAACCTGCGTTTTGTATAACGAATTCTATATGCCTTTTGCTTTAAGGTCTGGGAAGTAAAGGCAGCTGACTTGACAATTAGCCCTGTACATCGTGCAGCTACCGGCATTGTCGACCCTGATAAGGTTTTAACATTATCTGACTTTTTTTCTTTTTTTTTTTAATCTTTTGTTAGGATCTTATCTGATATTTGAGCTATTTGATTGAATGTTTCGATTAAAAGGGGATATCTCTACGGTTTCCTCGTTTACTCCGTGTACGAGAAGACAAGAAGCCAGAGGACGCAACATCATCTGAACAGGTGTGAAAGTCTCATCCTAACCACCACCAGTAAATGTTGTTATAGACAGATGATGAGACTGGTTTTGAAGTTCTTTTCTCTTTTTTTTTTTGTTTTTCATTTATCTCTCTGCATATTTTTTTTCAGATTGCTGATATGTACCAAGCTCAGAAACACAACCATCCGAGCAATGATGCCAAAGGTGAAGACGATTGAACAACTGTAGTCTGCTCTACGTAGCATATACGCACATCGTGTGTTTCAGTTTTTAATCTTTTAAGTGCTTTTGAAAAAACATATTTTTAGGGAAAAAATTAATGTGAGGTTCTGAATCGTTGCCACGTTACAGGCCCATTGTGACATGCTAGAACATAAATCAAATGTGCAAATAACTTGGTACATTCATCAACCACGCAACAGTGTACACTCCTGAGATGACTCTGGGATTATTTGACATCGCATCACTGAGTTGTCTGTGTTGTGCTCGACTGTGGAATAAGTTTACAGTAAAAACCGGACAATAGTAGCAAGATGGTAATCCCATGATTAGGCTATTTGGGCTAATTAAGCCCAATAAGCTTTTGTTTTTGGTCAAATAGTAGTAACAGGCCAAATAACATTTTTTCCAGGTCAGACAAGCCCAATAAACCTTAGTTTACACAGGTTCAAGAAGTGGTTTTCGTTTCCTTTTTCTCAACTGAAACTGAAGCGCCTTTACGAAAACACTCTCCCTGCCTCTCTGGTCTGGTCTGGAGAGCATCGATAACTAGCCGTAGTTTGTGCTTCGTCGGGCGGAAAAGCAAATGGATCCCGCCAGGTAGTCCACTTTTATAATCAAACTCCACTATATGGTCTATCATGATATATGTCAGTTTTGGTTTCATCATAATCTTCGCGGAAAAGAAAAAAAAAACAAATTTGGTTCTGGAACGATCATATTAGCTATATATATACTTCAGTTTGTCTGGTGGTTGTTTTCAAATTCGGACCTTTCTTACACAAGTTGAGATCTTATTGTTTCAGGTATAATCATTACTAGCTAGATTCTTGTCTAGATTCAGTTTATGTTCTGGTTTTCATATGGATAAGTTGAACACAAAATTTAACAATATTGATGTATTTCTAGGGTGAATTCTCCAAGCACGTGTACAGTAACCCTTGAGGTTTTGGGGCACAAATTAAGTTTTGCTCAGGTATGATGATGAATGACTCGTAGTATATATATTCCTTGAGTAAGATTTAAAGTTGATGTTTTTTTGCTCTTCCTAACGCTATGTTGTCATGATTACGTGGAAGGATCCAAACTCGAAGCATCTAGGAACAACCGTGTGGGATGCATCCATGGTGTTTGCCAAATATCTGGTATTATCCTTATCCCTAATGAAAGGATTTGCTATTTGATATTTATCAAAAAAAAAAAAAGAGATTAAGTCCTTGGAGTGTGTGGTTTAGATTTTGTAGAAGTATAGGTCACACTTAATCAATAATTTATTGTACTCCGGTGATACTTTTGATAGGTTTGGTTTGTGATCTGGTTCTTTAAATGATCACAAACCTATTAAGCTTATAAGTTGTCTCGTCGAACATTTCAGGGGAAAAATTGCAGGAAGGGAAGGTTTAGTCCGTCTAAACTGAAAGGGAAACGTGTTATTGAGCTAGGAGCGGGTTGCGGCGTAGCTGGATTTGGTATGTATATTATACATGTATGTAATTGATATCTTCTTGAGGGTTCTCCTTTCTTATGTATGACTAGACTACATATCTGTTACAATGGAGAACATGGTTTGTGTCTTTTATGTGGATCTTGTGCATCATGTGTCAGCTTTGGCGATGCTGGGCAGTGATGTGGTTTCAACTGACCAGAAGGAGGTATTGCCACTGCTAAAGAGGAACGTAGAATGGAA
>NW_026615735.1:0-41056 GCF_000801105.2 Raphanus sativus
ACCAGGAAGTTGAATAAATCTCATAGGAGTTGTGAGTAAGAAGATATCCCACTTTCTATCTAGATGATTCCAGATTAGCCTGTTCGTGTTGACATGAAGAGAATAAAAGATAACACATGTATACACGCTATCAAGGAGACTTTGATGAAGAGTGCATATCAAGGTAATCACTTGAAGTGCAAGGCAAAGGGAGAGAGGGAGAATTTAAATGAGTGAAGTATTATTTAAATAGACAAGGAAGGCTTAGTATGTCGACATGAGAAGGAAGAGAGAAGCTGAGGAAGGTCACGGGATTTCTAAGGAAGAGAGGAGCTGATCAAGCGCAGGGAACCGTTGTGACCTGTCGCTTTCTGCCCATCTGAACGAGCCTGATCGACCAGACCTCTCTCCTCATTGTTTAATCTTTCACTTGTACTATCTCATTGTTTATTCTTTTCTCCCTTGTCGCAATGCATCTTGTCTAGTCTTTAAATAGACCTTGTAACATGTTGAATCATTTTAAGGAAATATAATTCCTCTTTACTCTTTGATACTCTCTCTCTCTCTCTCTCATTCTCTCTCGCGAGTTCATCACTAATCCCATAATAGTCTCTTTAATTCTCACCACTTCTCCTACTAATTCATACAATTCTTCATGGTATCAGAGCATCAAAGCTCTTGAAACCTACTTCTTTTACTTCCGCAATTACTCTGATTTTGCTGTTCTTGTTTCAAATTCATTTTTCAACTTTCTCTCTCCTGTTCTTGGCGATTTGGAAGCAAGATGGATGAAAACAACAACAACCACAAGCACCTCAACATTCCTGTGACTTTGAAAGGGATTAACTATCTCTTCTGGGCCAGGATGGTGAAGAGAGCCCTTGGCGGCAAAGGACTATGGAAGTATGCCACAACTGAAGCACCTTCCAAGCCTACTGTCCAAGGAGAAAAAGGGAAAGAGAAGGAGGAGAAGGAAGAAGCTGATGAAGATAAATGGGGCCAAGAAGACCTCATGGTGCTCTCAGCTCTCCTTAGCTCCCTTGAACCCTCAATTATGGAGTCTTACTCCTACTGTGAGACCACCAAGCAGCTATGGGACACACTGTACAAGGTGTATGGGAATGTTTCCAACCTGACAAGGGTCTTTGAAGTGAAGAAAGCTCTCAACAGTCTCAACCAAGGAGACATGGAGTTTCAACCCCACTTTGGCAAGTTCAGGTCCCTTTGGGCCGAGCTGGAGCTACTGAGACCTCATACCATGGATCCTGACATCCTTCTAGCAAGGCGTGAAGAAGATAAGGTCTTTGGGATGTTGCTCACACTCAACACTTCCTATGGAGCTCTTATCAAACACATCTTGAGGGCAGATAAACTCCCTGATCTGGATGATGTTTGTGCTCAAATCCAGAAGGAAGAAGGTTCAGTGAGCCTATTTGGAAACAAAGGAGACCTGAACATGGCGCATCAAGCTGAAGAGGTGGTAGCTAACAAAGCAACCTACAAGCAAGAGGACAGGAGATCCTTGATCTGTGACCACTGCAAGAAGAAGGGTCATCTCAAAGACAAGTGCTGGATCCTGCACCCTCACCTAAAGCCAAACAAGTTCAAGGAACCAAGGTCACAGTACCAGGATGCAAGAGCTAACTTCTCAGCAGATGGTGCTGAGCCGGCGACTCCAAACCAAGGTGGTGGAAGCGCCATGGCATCTACATCAGTGTACAACACACCAAGGCCTAACCTGGATGAACTTCTCAAGAAATCTGACTTGGATGCTCTCATCAAGGCCCTAAAAGAATCTGGTATCTCTAAAACTCTTGGAATTTCTCTCAATGCTTCTCACACTGCTGGTGATGTTTTAAACTTGTTAAAATCGGCTAAACCATTGATAATTGACTCTGGTGCTTCACATCATATGATTAGTGATTTAAGCCTGATTAAAAACATAGTCCCAGCCTTAGGAAATGTGATGATAGCTAATGGTGATAAAATTCCAATCAAAGGGGTTGGCGATCTTAAGCTATTTGATAAAGAATCAAAAGCCTTTTATATGCCAACCTTTGCTTCAAACTTGTTATCTGTTAAGAGAGTCACAAATGATTTAAATTGTCATGTTACTTTCACTCCTAACAGTGTGTATTTTCAGGATATTGATTCAAGTAAGTTGCTTGGAAAAGGTGTCACAAAAGGAGATTTATACTTGCTTGAGGACACAAGACCAGCATCTGAATTATCTGTTGCATTTGTTTCTGTTTCTGATTTCCCTAAAGATGTAATGTGGCATGCTAGATTAGGACATCCTCATTCTCATGCCTTGAACATCCTGTTACCTAGTGTTAAGTTTCAAAATGATTGTGAAGCTTGTATTCTAGGAAAACATTGTAGAAATGTGTTTCCTAAATCCAAGACTATTTATGATAATTGTTTTGACTTGATTCATTCGGATGTGTGGACTGCCCCTTGTGCATCTAGAGAACACCATAAGTATTTCGTGACATTCATAGATGAAAAGTCTAAATACACTTGGATAACTCTGTTGCAATCTAAAGATAGGGTGCTAGAAGCTTTTAAAAATTTTCAAAACTATATCACTAACCATTTCAATGTCAAGATTAAAATTCTTAGATCAGATAATGGTGGTGAATACACTAGCACAGCTTTCAAACAACATCTAGCCGCGCATGGAATCATACAACAAACTAGCTGTCCCTATACTCCACAACAAAATGGCGTGGCTGAAAGGAAGAATAGGCATCTAATGGAGGTGGCCAGGAGCATTATGTTTCATGCAAATGTCCCTAAGAGGTTTTGGGGTGATGCAGTTGTCACTGCCACTTACCTTATCAACCGCACTCCCACTAGAGTCCTCCTTGATTCTACACCATATGAGGTACTGAACAAAACTAAACCTTCCATAGATCATTTGAGGGTTTTTGGGTGTGTTTGTTTTGTATTTGTACCAGGAGAACTAAGGAACAAGTTAGAGCCTAAGAGCACTAAGGCTATGTTTATCGGCTACTCTACACATCAAAAGGGATACAAATGTTATGTTCCAGAGACAAGAAGGGTCCTAGTGTCAAAGGATGTTAAGTTTTTGGAATCAAAGGGCTACTATGCTGAAAGGAGTTGGGAAGAGCTTGAGAATCTATCTCAATCTGCCTCGGACAGAGCAAGTAACCTTAGAGTGGTGATGGAGAGGCTTGGCATCAGCTTATCTAGATCACCAGCCCCGGTCAGTGAGGTTCCAACACAAGCTACTGAAGAAGCAGCTACAGATGTGGAGAGCACTCATCTTGATCCTGAAGGGGGTGATAGTACTGAGCAACAACCAATGCAACCTCAAGAAACCTCAGTATCTCATGATCAAGATGAGATGATAGCACCAACCGGGGTCACTGAAGCTGAAACAGAACCTGAGCAGATACAACCTAGAAGGAGTACAAGGATCAGGAAACCAGCTTCAGATTGGACCAAGACAAGAGTGTACTTCAATGCAGAAGCCGTGGCACACCCCATTAGTGCAGTATGCTCACTAGCTCACTACCCAGCAGAGCATCAAGCCTTCATCACTGAATTGGATCAGGAATGGATTCCAAAGACATATGAGGAAGCAATGCAAGATGAGGAGTGGGGAGCATCCGTTGGAGATGAGATGGGAGCCATGGAGAAGAATGAAACATTCTTTGAGAGTGAACTTCCCAAAGGGAAGAAAGCAGTGACAAGCCGGCTACTCTTCACAATCAAGTATGGAGCCAATGGAAAGCCAGAAAGGAAGAAGACCAGACTGGTGGCGAGAGGCTACACACAAGTCTATGGTGAAGACTACTTGGATACATTTGCACCAGTAGCAAAACTACATACCATAAGGATCATTCTATCACTTGCAGTCAACCTAGAGTGGGACTTGTGGCAAATGGATGTGAAGAATGCCTTTCTTCAAGGAGAGCTAGAAGATGAAGTATACATGAGACCTCCTCCTGGCCTCGAAGACATGGTGAAACCAGGAAATGTGCTTAGACTCAGGAAGGCCATCTACGGATTGAAACAATCTCCAAGAGCATGGTACCACAAGCTAAGCACAACACTGAATGGAAGAGGCTTTGTGAAGTCTCAACAAGACCATTCTCTCTTCACTCTCACCAGCAAGGAAGGTATCATAGTCATACTGGTATATGTTGATGATATAATCATCACTGGTAGCAACAAGGAAGGTATCATCTCAACTAAATCTTTTCTCAAATCATCATTTGATATTAAGGATTTGGGAGAGTTAAAGTACTTCCTTGGGATTGAAATATGCCGATCTAAAGAGGGGCTTTTCTTATCTCAAAGGAAGTACACACTTGACATTTTAAATGAGGCAGGAAACCTTGGAAGTAGGAAAGCTAAAACACCATTAGAAGAGGACTACAAGGTACTGCGAGAGGGGGAGTATGAAGCTACTCCATTTCAAGATGTCAAGCAGTATAGAAGAATGGTTGGGAAGCTCATCTACTTGACAATCACCAGACCAGACCTATGCTTTGCAATAAACCAAGTAAGCCAACACATGGGAGCTCCTAAGGTGCATCACTGGAACATGGTGGAAAGAATCCTAAGGTATCTAAGGGAAGCACCAGGACAGGGAGTTTGGATGGCATGCAACAAGAACACTGAGGTTGTGGGTTATTGTGATGCGGATTGGGCTGGAGATAGGGTTGATAGGAGATCAACCACAGGTTACTGTACCTTCATTGGAGGGAACTTGGTTACATGGAAAAGCAAGAAGCAAAAGGTGGTGTCCTGCTCAAGCGCTGAGGCAGAGTACAGATCCATGAGGAGACTTACAAGTGAGCTCATATGGATCAAAGGACTGCTAAAGGATTTGGGTATTGAGATCAACACGCCAATGATCATGCATTGTGACAATCAGGCAGCAATACATATTGCCTCCAACTCAGTCTTCCATGAAAGAACCAAGCATATAGAAGTGGACTGTCACAAGGTGAGACAAGCAGTAGAGCAGCGAGTGATACTTCCATGCTACACAAGGAGTGAGGATCAACTAGCTGACATCTTCACCAAGGCAGCCAGCAGCAAGGTTTGTGAGTTCATTCATCCAAAACTTGGACTCATAGACCCCTCATGTCAGTGATCTCTCCTTCATGAAGTGATCTACTCTTTTTCCTTGCAAGGTTTTGTCCCAATGGGTTTTCCTTGCAAGGTTTTAATGAGGGATTGCTTCATGACTTCCAAGCTTGACTTGTTCCATATGGTCAAGCTTGAGGGGGAGTGTTGACATGAAGAGAATAAAAGATAACACATGTATACACGCTATCAAGGAGACTTTGATGAAGAGTGCATATCAAGGTAATCACTTGAAGTGCAAGGCAAAGGGAGAGAGGGAGAATTTAAATGAGTGAAGTATTATTTAAATAGACAAGGAAGGCTTAGTATGTCGACATGAGAAGGAAGAGAGAAGCTGAGGAAGGTCACGGGATTTCTAAGGAAGAGAGGAGCTGATCAAGCGCAGGGAACCGTTGTGACCTGTCGCTTTCTGCCCATCTGAACGAGCCTGATCGACCAGACCTCTCTCCTCATTGTTTAATCTTTCACTTGTACTATCTCATTGTTTATTCTTTTCTCCCTTGTCGCAATGCATCTTGTCTAGTCTTTAAATAGACCTTGTAACATGTTGAATCATTTTAAGGAAATATAATTCCTCTTTACTCTTTGATACTCTCTCTCTCTCTCTCATTCTCTCTCGCGAGTTCATCACTAATCCCATAATAGTCTCTTTAATTCTCACCACTTCTCCTACTAATTCATACAATTCTTCAGTTCGGACATATGCCATTATCTTCATGATTTTTATCAAACCAGATGAACCACGATCTAAGAAGCTTTATTTGGAACCACTTATCAGTGGAGAATAACCAGGAAGTTGAATAAATCTCATAGGAGTTTTGAGTAAGAAGATATCCCACTTTCTATCCAGATGATTCCAGATTCGGCTGTTCGGTAATATTTTTAGACATTTAGATGTGTTTCAAGTGTTTAAAGTGTTTGAATAAGAGAATCCAAGCTCAAAGTCTAGAAATGAGTATGAGAGAATGCGAGAGTAGAGAGGAAATAGTTTAGTATCAAAGTGCTTAGTTCGATTAATGAGAGAGTTTACAATATATATAGGGAGAGAGTAAGCTAGGGTTTAATACAAATGAGTGGCTTAGACTAGTTCACTATTCTAAGGGAGGAGCGCATTTCTGAAATGCTTGGACCAGGTTCACTCCGCGTCTCCAGCTTGTGCCAGTCTGTCTCCGCAGCATAGTGACCTTATCCAGCATAGTAACCTCATCCACAAACGGTCACAAGACCAGCTTCTTCCTTAAACCTTCTTCTTGATCTAAAGTGTCTCGCTAACTTGCTTCACACTTCTCACCCATTTACTTACCTCAGTAACTTTCCCTTTCACCATGGTAACATAAAGTTACTGCCACAGTAACTTTTTCCCAACTTATGAAATGTGGTGAAAGGTTAAGTTATGAGGATCTTGGTTGAGATGATCCGTACGGATCCGTACTGTCCGTACTGTACGGATCACTCACCAACACTTAACCCCATTTTACTCCTCATCCTCTCAAGCTCAACTCTCCAATCCTCTAAGTAAACACCTCAACTTAACACTCCCCCTCAAGCTTGACCATGTGGAACAAGTCAAGCTTGGAATGCTGTTCAATCTCCCTCATTAAAACCTCAACAAGGAAAACCCATTTGGGACAAAACCTTGAAGAGGAAAAAGAGTAGAGACATCCCAGCAGGGGAGCATTTAGTTGTTACCTCTCAGATCAATGAGGCCCAGCCTAATGTGGATGGACTCCATTGTCTTCTGCCTTGCCGCCTTTGTGAACACATCAGCTAACTGATCTTCACTCCTTGTATAACATGGTAACACCACTCCAAGTACAATCATCTGCCTAACCTTGTGACAGTCCACCTCAATGTGTTTAGTCCTCTCGTGGAACACACTGTTGGAGGCTATGTGAATGGCAGCTTGATTGTCACAATGCATGACCATAGGTGTGGCTTGATCAACCTCCAAATGCTTCAGGATTCCTTTGATCCACACCAACTCGTTAGTAAGCTTGAGCATTGCACGGTACTCAGCTTCAGCACTAGAGCAAGACACCACTTTCTGCTTCTTGCTCTTCCATGTAACCAGATTGCCTCCAATGAACGTGCAATAGCCGGTTGTTGATCTTCTATCAGCTCTATCACCTGCCCAATCCGCATCACAATATCCCACAGCTTCAGTACTCTTGTTACAACCCATCCAGATACCTAGACTCCTGGTTCCATTCAGATACATCAGCAACCTTTCCACCATTCTCCAATGGTGCTCCTTGGGCACTTGCATATGCTGACTGACTTGGTTAACCGCAAAACATATATCTGGCCGAGTGATGGTCAGGTATATGAGCTTCCCCACCAGCTTCCTATACAGCTTTGGATCTTTGAACGGCTTGCTATCTTCAATCTCCCCCTCACGTGGAACTTTGTACCCATCCTCCATAGGCATCTTGGCTGTCTTCCCTTCATCTACACCTGCATCTTTCAAAAGATCAAGTGTATACTTCCTCTGAGATATGAACAAACCTTCCTTGGATCTACACAACTCAATTCCAAGGAAGTATTTCATTTCTCCCAAATCTTTAATCTCGAACACTGACTTTAGGAAAGCCTTAGTCTCTTGAATCCCTGTCTTATCAGAACCAGTAATAATTATATCATCAACATAGACAAGGATACAGATGATACCTGAGGGTGTGGTGAGGGTGAAGAGCGTGTGATCAAGTTCACATTTCTTGAATCCTCTCCCATTCAAGGTGGTGCTTAGCTTGTGGTACCACGCTCTTGGAGATTGCTTAAGTCCATAAATAGCTTTCTTGAGTCTCAACACATTCCCTTTCTTAACCAAGTGTTCTAGACCCGGTGGTGGTAACATGTAGACCTCATCCTCAAGTTCTCCTTGCAAGAATGCATTCTTGACATCCATTTGCCAAAGATCCCACTCCAAGTTCACAGCAAGAGACAACACCACTCTAATAGTATGAAGCTTTGCAACTGGAGCAAACGTGTCTATGTAGTCTTCTCCATAGGTTTGAGTGAATCCTCTAGCTACCAACCGAGTCTTCCGTCTGTCAATCTTGCCATTAGGTAGATACTTGATGGTAAAGATCCACTTACAAGACACTGCCTTCTTTCCTTTTGGCAATGTGCTTTCATACCAGGTATCATTCTTTATCATTGCACCAGCTTCATCATTCACTGAGTCTCTCCACTCTTGAATCAACATGGCTTCCTCATAACTCCTCGGAACATAGCTCTCATCTAAGCTCACTGTGAAAGCTTGATGTTCTTCAGGAAAGCTTGCAAAAGAACACACAGCTTGAGATGGATGCTCAACCGCTTGAGCATTGTAATACACCCTTGTATTCACCCAGTTGGATGCATCTCTCTTTACCCTTGTGCTTCTTCTCAAAGTAGGCTGTGGAGATTGCTGCACTACTTCCTCCTCATTCCCACTACTAGCCGCTTCTTCACTAGACTGACTTGCTTCAACTCCACCACTTGGTTGACTCTCTTCAGCTCCTGAACTAGAACTGGACATCTCAACACCTTGATCATGAGCACCAGAACTCTCCTCCGAACCAGAACTTTCTTCTGCTCCACTCGGTTCTTCTCCCCCCTCATGATCAAGGTGTGGTGCCTCCTGATGATTCCCATCACCTTGATTGTTCCCATTGGCCGGACCCTGATGATCCACATTGATTCCCATCCCTTCTAGGATAGTCCTCAGTACTGAAGCTCTATCACTGGTAAGATCCTTCAAATCTTCCTGGTTTTGCTCCTCATAGTACCCTCTTTCTTCTATGAACTTCACTTCCCTTGATACTAACACACGCCTTGTGTCAGGATCATAGCATTTGTAACCTTTCTGGCTAGTTGAATAGCCAATGAACATAGCCTTGACACTTCTTGCTTCAAGCTTGTTTCTCATCTCACTTGCAATCATCACATAACACAAGCAACCAAAGACCCGCATATACTCCAGATTAGGCTTGGACTGATTCAGTACCTCAAATGGGGACTTGCTTTGAAGCACCAAGGTTGGAGTTCTATTGATCAAGTAACAAGCCGTGGATACTGCATCACTCCAAAATCTCTTGGGAACCTTTGACTGGAGCATGATGGTTCTTGCCACTTCCATAAGGTGCCGGTTCTTTCTTTCAGCAACTCCATTTTGTTGTGGAGTGTAAGGGCAACTCGTCTGGTGCAATATACCATGCTGTGCTAGATGATGCTTGAATGCATGTCCAGTGTACTCTCCTCCATTATCTGACCTGAAGATTTTTATCTTGGCATTGTAATGGTTAGTCACATAGGATTGAAAACTTTTAAATGCATCAAGCACCCTATCTTTGGTTGGAATTAAAGTTAACCAGGTGTATTTGGATTTTTCATCAATGAAAGAGACATAATACTTGAAATTATCTCTAGACAAGCAAGGAGATGTCCAAACATCAGAATGAACAAGATCAAAACAATTTTTATAAACCGTAGAAGAGTTTGGAAAAACAGTTTTACAATGCTTGCCTAAAATACAAGCTTCACAATCTTTGTTCTCAAAAGAAACACCTGGCAACATCAGTTTAAAAGCCTTATTATGAGGGTGTCCTAGTCTAGTATGCCACAATGCATTTTTACTTAGACTAGGAGCAGAAACAGAAGTAAATAAACAGCAACGATCAGAAATAGGAGCAAGATCTTCAAGCAAATATAAATCTCCTTTGGTCACTCCTTTTCCAATGAGCTTGCTACTCTCAATATCCTGAAACTTGACATCATTAGGGCTGAATATGACATTACAATTTAAATCAGTGGCACATTTCTTAACTGACAACAAGTTTGAGGTAAAGGTTGGCATATATAATGCCTTAGATTCCCTATCAAAGAGTTTAAGACTTCCTATCCCTTTGATAGGTATCTTTGCACCATCAGCAATCATCACATGACCAGTAGTAGGCATAATATTTTTTATTAAGCTTGTGTCACTGATCATGTGGTGAGTGCATCCGGAATCAATCACTAAAGGTCTAGTGATGATAGGCTTAGCAATGAGAGCAAGAATACTAGACGGTTTAAATGCATGCTCAATCTTAGCAATATTTGAACTACTAGAATGATTATGCATTACTCTTAAACTATCCAGCATCCTAGCATTTCTATCAATCTCAATGCCTTTATCTATCAACCTAGCACCAAAGGATGAGCCCTCAATGTTACCATTTTCCTTGAAGAGTTTGATCAAGGCATCAAGATCAGACTTCTTGAGATACTCTTGATCACTTGTCCCGCGATTGCTTGGTTCACCAGAGTAAGCAACCATGGACCTCTCTTCATTAGTTTCCTTGCTGGTACTCGCACCACTGGATTTCTCAGCCTTGTATCCTTTCTTCTCACGATCTTTCATGAACTTTGCCGGCTTCAGATGAGGGTGGAGAATCCAGCACTGACTCTTCTTATGTCCATGCTTCTTGCAATGATCACAATCCCCATCAAACTTCTCATACTTCCCTTGAGTCGCCTTGTTTGCTTGTGGGACTTCCTCTTGCTCAACTTGTGCAGCTTGATTCACCAGTGCAAGCTCCCCTTTCTTCCCAAACAAACCAATGGTACCTTGCTCCTTTTGGATTCTTGCAACCACATTCTCAAGATCCGGCAAGTTGTCCTCTCTCAACAAGTGTTGGATTAGCCCTTGGTATGCTGGATTCAATGTGAGTAGAAGCCCGAACACCTTGTCTTGCTCTCTCCTCTTGTTAAGCTCATCCGCATCCACAGTACTTGGCCTCAACATCTCAAGTTCAGACCAGAGTGATCTAAACCTTCCCAAGTGTTTAGTAAACTCCATATCCTCTTGAACCAAGTGGTTCAATGCATGCTTAACCTCAAACACTCTGCTTAGGTTTGAGGTGTTTCCATACACCTTCTTTAAGGTGTCCCATAGCTCCTTAGCTGACTCGCAGTAGCTATATGCATCTAGGATAGCTGGATCGAGTGAGTTTTGAAGAACTGACAGCACTTGCATGTCTTCTTGTTCCCATTTCTCAAACGCATCTTGAGCAGCTTCTCCTTCATCACCTCCTTGAGTGATGAGCTTTGGAGCTTCACCTACAGTGATGTGCTTCCACAAGCCTTTCATTCCCACAGCAGTCTTCACCATCCGAGACCACACCAAGTAGTTGTTTCCCTTGAAACAAACCGCAACCTTCATCTTCATGCTTCCTCCACTATCCATGACAAAGACACTAACTTTTTAACACCAACGTCTTGAGCTTTTCACTAAGAGTTTCAACAAACACAAACAAGAGTCTTCTAAGCTTCCGCGAACCACCAAAGTATCCCCGAGAGTTTGAATCACCACAAAGTAACAATCTTTCTTCAAGGAACCAGCTTGAACCGCCAACAAACAAGTTTGAATGTTTAAATCTTGAACAAACCGCCAAAAACTAACAACGAATCTAGCTTGAGTCTTCACAGCTTCAACGAACCACAAAGAAACAAGCTTGAGCTCCGAAATCGCCAAGAACACCAAGAACACCAAGAACACCGAGAAGATCTTCAAAGCTTCAGCTTTGAATCTTCAAAGTTAACTCGCGAACCAAAGATCTTCTAACCTGGCTCTGATACCATAATATTTTTAGACATTTAGATGTGTTTCAAGTGTTTAAAGTGTTTGAATAAGAGAATCCAAGCTCAAAGTCTAGAAATGAGTATGAGAGAATGCGAGAGTAGAGAGGAAATAGTTTAGTATCAAAGTGCTTAGTTCGATTAATGAGAGAGTTTACAATATATATAGGGAGAGAGTAAGCTAGGGTTTAATACAAATGAGTGGCTTAGACTAGTTCACTATTCTAAGGGAGGAGCGCATTTCTGAAATGCTTGGACCAGGTTCACTCCGCGTCTCCAGCTTGTGCCAGTCTGTCTCCGCAGCATAGTGACCTTATCCAGCATAGTAACCTCATCCACAAACGGTCACAAGACCAGCTTCTTCCTTAAACCTTCTTCTTGATCTAAAGTGTCTCGCTAACTTGCTTCACACTTCTCACCCATTTACTTACCTCAGTAACTTTCCCTTTCACCATGGTAACATAAAGTTACTGCCACAGTAACTTTTTCCCAACTTATGAAATGTGGTGAAAGGTTAAGTTATGAGGATCTTGGTTGAGATGATCCGTACGGATCCGTACTGTCCGTACTGTACGGATCACTCACCAACACTTAACCCCATTTTACTCCTCATCCTCTCAAGCTCAACTCTCCAATCCTCTAAGTAAACACCTCAACTTAACAAGATCGTGGTTCATTCTGGTTTGATAAGAATCATGAAGATAATGGCATATGTCCGACCAGGCTAATCTGGAATCATCTTGATAGAAGGTGGGATATCTTCTTCCTCATTGCCCTATACTCAGCTTCAGCACTTGAACAAGACACAACCTTTTGTTTCTTGCTCTTCCAAGTCACCAAGTTGCCTCCAATGAAAGTGCAATAGCCAGTAGTTGATCTCCTATCAACTCTATCTCCTGCCCAATCAGCATCACAGTATCCAACTATCTCGGTGCTCTTAATGCATCCCATCCAGATTCCTTGTCCTGGTGCTTCTCTTAGATACCTTAGAATCCTCTCAACCATGCCCCAATGATGAACTTTTGGTGCTTGCATCTGCTGGCTCACTTGGTTCACGGCAAAGCATATATCTGGCCTTGTGATGGTTAGATAGATGAGTTTTCCCACCATTCTTCTGTACCTCTTGACATCTTCAAATGGTTTATCCTCAAACTCCCCCTTGCGTAGTACTTTGTACCCATCTTCCAATGGAGTCTTTGCTTTCTTTGCACCTAGATCACCTGCCTCACTCAACATATCAAGTGTGTACTTTCTCTGGTTTAAGAATAGCCCCTCTTTAGATCGGCATATCTCAATCCCTAGAAAGTACTTTAGTTCACCCAAGTCTTTGATATCAAATGAGGATTTAAGAAAAGCCTTAGTTAAGATGATACCTTCTTTATCACTGCCTGTAATGATAATGTCATCCACATATATCAGGATGACAATGATGCCTTGTTCAGTGGTCAGTGTGAACAAGGTGTGATCAGCTTCAGACTTGTTGAACCCTCTTCCTTTGAGTGTTGTGCTGAGCTTGTGATACCAGGTTCTTGGAGATTGTTTTAGCCCATATATTGCTTTCCTTAGCCTGAGAACATTTCCTGGTTGTACAAGATCTTCCATACCAGGAGGTGGCCTCATATAGACTTCATCTTCTAGTTCACCTTGTAGGAAAGCATTCTTGACATCCATCTGCCATAGATCCCACTCTAGGTTCACTGCCAGTGAGAGAACCACTCTGATCGTGTGTAGCTTTGCCACTGGTGCAAAGGTATCCAAGTAATCTTCTCCATAGACTTGAGTGTAGCCTCTTGCTACAAGTCTTGTCTTCCTCCTTTCTGGCTTTCCATTCGCTTGATACTTGATGGTAAAGAGGAGTCTGCTTGTTACTGCCTTCTTGCCTTTGGGGAGTTTGGTCTCATACCATGTGCCATTTTTGATCATAGCCCCAACCTCATCTCCAACTGACTCACGCCACTCATCCAATGCCATAGCTTCTTCATAAGACCTTGGGATGTATTCTTCATCTAAGCTGATCATGAAGGCTTGATGCTCCCCTGGATACTGAGCTAGAGAACACACTGCTTGAGTTGGATGAGCTACTGCTTGATTGTTGAAATACACTCTTGTATTTGTCCAGTTTGAGGCTGGTCTTCTCTCCCTTGTGCTTCTCCTAAGCATTGGTTGAGCTACCTGTTCCTCTTCCACATTCTGGTTCTCTACTATGTGTTCCTCAACTTGTTGCTCCTCAGCTGGTGTATTTGCATTTCCATCCTGATCATGAACCTGATCACTGTGTGGTGATGCTTCTTGATTCCCCCTTCAGGATTAGGATGTAAATCCTCACTTGCCGGAGTAACCTCTTCACTCACAGCTACTGGAGGTTGATTTCCAGCTCCAGTACTCTCATTTTCAGAACCACCAGCTCCATCACTTTGATGTTGACTCGGCTGAGGCATATGGATGCCAAGAGACTCCATAATTCTTCTCAAATTGTTTGCCCTATCAGTGGATGATTGAGAGAGGTCCTTGAGCTCATCCCAACTCTTCTCCTCATAAAACCCTCTTGATTCCACAAACTTGACATCTCTTGATATTATTTTATAGTTTAGAAAGAGTATTAAGAGATTGAGAGAGTTTGTGAATCAAAGATCTAAGAGTTTAAGAACAAAGAAATCATCTTTTCACTATTTGAGAGCCCATACAGCATGTTTTATTAATAAGCTGAGATTACAAATATATAGAGAGAAGTAAGACAAGGGTTTGCGCAGAAGCTAAAGAGAAAACACTATGCTAAGCATGTGAGGTCAACATGGCAAGGCTGGCTGGTTTGAAATGAAAGGCTGAGAGAGCTCACATGCTTTGGACCTTTACAGCCTGTCCAAAGCTGTCTATGCTCGCCTCTCTTCCTCCACACAGACCACAACGGTCTGATCACTATTCATAGACTCTTCCTTAGTCCAAAGCACTTGCCATCTCTTCTCACCATCAAGGTAACTTCCTTTTACCTTTAACTGAGCAGTAACTTTTATTTTACTGTGGTAAATAAAAGTTACTGTAATAGTGCCATCTCCAAATCTGCTTAACTCTTCTTCTCTTCTCTTCTTAGCATCTCATCTCAACACTCCCCCTCAAGCTTGACCATGTGAAACAAGTCAAGCTTGGAAGGACCATGAGATCTCCCTCGTTAAAACCTCATTAAGGAAAACCCATTGGGACAAAACCTTAATGAGGAAAGAGTAGAGATCACATGATCAGGAGAGTGTATAAGCTAGTGCTTAGGCGAAAGATCAATGAGCCCCAATCTGATATGAATGGACTCCATTGTCTTTTGCCTTGCTGCCTTTGTGAACACATCAGCCAACTGATCCTCACTTCTAGTGTAACAAGGCAGAATTACCCCAAGTATCATCATCTGCCTAACCTTGTGACAATCCACCTCAATGTGTTTGGTTCTTTCATGGAACACTGAGTTAGAGGCTATATGGATGGCTGCTTGATTATCACAGTGCATCACCATTGGAGTTGCTTGCTCAATCTCCAAATGCTTCAGAATCCCCTTGATCCATACTAGCTCGTTAGTGAGCTTAAGCATAGCTCTATACTCAGCCTCAGCACTAGAACAAGACACCACCTTCTGCTTCTTGCTCTTCCATGTGACAAGATTACCTCCAATGAATGTACAATAGCCGGTTGTTGATCTTCTGTCTGCTCGGTCTCCAGCCCAATCCGCATCACAGTAGCCTACAACCTCAGTACTCTTGTTACATCCCATCCAAACTCCAAGACCAGTCGTTCCATTCAGATACATCAAGATCCTTTCCACCATTCTCCAATGATGCTCCTTAGGAACTTGCATGTGCTGACTCACTTGATTCACCGCAAAGCACACATCAGGTCTTGTGATGGTAAGGTAGATCAGTTTCCCCACTATCTTCCTGTATAGCTTAGGATCATGAAATGGCTTGCTATCCTCAATCTCCCCCTCACGTGGAACCTTGTAACCATCCTCCATTGGCATCTTTGCTGTCTTTCCCCCATATGCATCAGCTCCTTTCAAGAGATCAATCACATACTTCCTTTGAGACAGAAACAACCCTTCCTTTGATCTGCATATCTCAATCCCAAGAAAGTATTTCATTTCTCCCAAGTCTTTGATCTCAAAACTTGCTTTAAGATACTCCTTTGTAGCCTTGATGCCTTCCTTATCACTTCCGGTGATGATGATATCATCAACATAGACAAGCAACACAATAATGCCTGATGGAGTGGTTAAGGTAAAGAGAGTGTGATCCAATTCTGACTTCCTGAATCCTCTCCCATTCAGTGTAGTACTTAGCTTATTGTACCACGCCCTTGGAGACTGCTTAAGACCATAGATAGCTTTCTTTAACCTCAGCACATTGCCCTTCTTGACTAGATGTTCAAGACCTGGTGGTGGATGCATATACACCTCATCTTCCAATTCTCCTTGAAGAAATGCATTCTTCACATCCATTTGCCACAAATCCCACTCAAGATTCACAGCTAGAGACAATACAATCCTGATAGTATGGAGTTTAGCCACTGGTGCAAAGGTCTCCACATAGTCCTCACCATATGTCTGAGTAAATCCTCTTGCCACCAGCCTAGACTTGCGCCTCTCTATTCTCCCATCAGGATAGAACTTGATTGTGAACACCCATTTACTAGTCACTGCCTTCTTCCCTTTAGGTAGCTCACTCTCATACCAAGTTTCATTTTTAATCATAGCTCCAGACTCATCAGCCACTGATTCTCTCCACTCTTTTCTAGCTACAGCTTCCTCATAAGTCCTCGGGATGTAACACTCATCCAAGCTCACTGTGAAAGCTACATGATCATCCGGAAACTCTGCAAAGGAACACACAGCTTGAGAGGGATGCTCCACAGCCTGGGCATTGTAGTACACTCTTGTGTTTACCCAGTTGGAGGGATCTCTCTTCACTCTAGTGCTTCTCCTTAACTCCTGCACCTGTTCCTCTTCTTGTGGCTCTTGTTCCTCAGCTTGGACACCTGAATCTTCTCCCCACTCTTCACTACACTGAGTACCACTTTCATCTGAACTAGTAGAAGTAGCCTCTCTTTGCCCATCTTCACTCGATTGAGCACCACTCTCTACTCCTTGTGTCACCTCTTGATCATGTTGTTGACTTGAATCTCCTTGATTTTGAGATTCAGTTCCATTCCCCCTCTCATGGTCAAGAGGAGTTGTTCTCACAGCTTCTCCATGTTGACATGAAAGCATACAAGGCATGAAGGCTTACAAGATGAATAAGAGTGGACAAGATAAGCAAGAGTGGTCTCGGATGGTTATGAAGTGTGTTGCAAGGTTATCCGTACAAGACTTGATCCACACGGTATCAACTTAGTCTAAACAGCAAGGAAACCAAATAAACTTGCTAAGTATTGGTTTAGAAGGAGAGGAGACCGTTGGAGGATCAAGACAAGGAGGAAGATGTCGGCAACATTAAAATACAATAGAAGTCACATGTTCCTCTCTCCTTGGAGCCGTTTGAGACCTGTCACTATCTCGGCCAGTTCCTTGAGAAGACCAGCTTAGTTTAATCTAATTCTTATTGTCTTGACTTGGCCTGATATGGCTTTAAATATATGTTGTATGCAAGCTATTTTTGATTAAGGGAAATACAATTCCTCTTCTCTCATACTTTGCGCAATCTCTCTCTCTCTCTCTCTCTCTCGAATTATCCCTTCACTTCTCACACTGTTCTTGATAAATCACCTCATATATTCTCTTAATCCATACAATTTAACATGGTATCAGAGCATCAAAGCTCTTGAAACCTATTCTAAACTTCCGCAAACTCTGTTCTTGTTCATCTCATCTTTGTTCTTAACTTTCTCTCTCCTGTTCTTGGCGATTTGAAAGAAAGATGGAGGAAAGCAACAACAACAACAACAAACACCTCAACATACCTGTGACCTTGAAAGGGATTAACTATCTCTTCTGGGCCAGGATGGTGAAGAGAGCCCTTGGAGGAAAAGGTTTATGGAAGTATGCAACAACAGCATCAGCTCCAAAACAAACCGGCCAAGGAGAAGATGGAAAGGAGAAGGTGGTAGCTGATGAAGAGAAATGGGAACAAGAAGATCTCATGGTGCTCTCAGCTCTCCTTAGCTCACTTGAACCAGCAATTATGGAGTCTTACTCTTACTGTGAGACTACCAAGCAGTTGTGGGACACCCTCTACAAGGTTTATGGGAATGTCTCCAACCTCACCAAGGTCTTTGAAGTGAAGAAAGCCCTCAATGGTCTCAGTCAAGGAGATGTGGAGTTTCAGCCTCACTTTGGCAAGTTCAGGTCTCTTTGGGCAGAGCTGGAGATATTAAGACCCCACACTGTGGACAATGATATCCTCCTAGCTAGGCGTGAAGAAGATAAAGTCTTTGGGATGCTGCTCACACTCAACTCATCCTATGGTGGCCTTATCAAGCATATCCTAAGGGCGGATAAGCTTCCAGACTTAGATGATGTTTGTGCTCAAATCCAGAAGGAAGAAGGGTCAGTAAGCCTATTTGGAACCAAGGGAGACTTGAGCATGGCTCACCAGGCTGAGGAAGTGGTCGCCAACAAAGCTGCTTACAAACATGAGGATAGGAAGTCATTGATCTGTGACCACTGCAAGAAGAAGGGTCATCTCAAAGACAAGTGCTGGATCCTACATCCCCACCTGAAGCCAAACAAGTTCAAGGAGACAAGAACTCAGTACCAGGATGCAAGAGCCAACTTCTCAGCTGATGGAGTTGAGCCAGCAACGCCAAACTCAGTCTGCTCCAACAACAACCATGGTGGAGGAAGCGCAATGGCTTCAACATCAGTGTACAACACACCAAGGACCAACATAGATGAGCTGCTTAAGAAGTCTGACTTGGAAGCTCTCATCAAGGCCCTAAAAGAATCTGGTATCTCTAGAACCCTTGGGATCTCTCTTAATGCTTCTCACACTGCTGGTGATGTTTTAAATGTTTTAAAATCAGCTAAACCTTTGATAATCGACTCTGGTGCTTCTCATCACATGATTAGTGATTTGAACCTGATTAAAAACATTGAACCAGTGATAGGAAATGTGATGATAGCTAATGGTGATAAAATCCCAATAAAAGGTGTAGGAGATCTTAGGCTGTTTGATAAAGACTCTAAAGCTTTTTACATGCCCACCTTTGCCTCAAACTTGCTATCTGTTAAGAGGGTCACTACTGATTTAAATTGTCAAGTTACTTTCACTCCTAACAGTGTATCTTTTCAGGATATTGATTCTAGTAAGTTGCTTGGAAAAGGTGTCACCAAGGGGGACTTGTACTTGCTTGAGGACACAAGACCAGCTTCTGATTTATCTACTGCTTTTGTTTCTGTCTCTGAATTCCCTAAAGATGTAATGTGGCATGCTAGATTAGGTCATCCTCACTCGCATGCTTTGAACATCCTGTTGCCTAGTATTAATTTTAAAAGTGATTGTGAAGCTTGTATATTAGGAAAACATTGTAGAAATGTGTTTCCTAAATCCAAGACTATCTATGAAAATTGCTTTGATTTAATACATTCTGATGTGTGGACTGCTCCATGTGCATCTAGAGAACAGCATAAGTACTTTGTGACATTCATAGATGAAAAATCCAAGTATACTTGGATCACATTGTTACAATCTAAAGATAGGGTGCTAGAAGCTTTTAAAAATTTCCAAAACTATATTACTAACCATTTCAATGTCAAGATTAAAATTCTTAGATCAGATAATGGTGGTGAATACACTAGCACAGCCTTCAAACAACACTTAGCTGCACACGGAATTATCCAACAAACTAGCTGCCCTTACACTCCACAACAAAATGGTGTGGCTGAGAGGAAGAATAGACACCTTATGGAGGTGGCCAGGAGTATCATGTTCCACGCCAATGTCCCTAAAAGATTTTGGGGAGATGCAGTGGTCACTGCTACCTACCTAATCAACCGCACACCTACAAGGGTTCTACTTGATTCCACACCATATGAGGTACTGAACAAAACCAAACCATCTATAGACCATTTGCGGGTGTTTGGGTGTGTGTGTTTTGTTTTTATTCCAGGAGAACTGAGGAACAAGTTAGAAGCTAAAAGCACAAAGGCCATGTTCATTGGCTACTCTACATCTCAGAAAGGATACAAGTGCTATGTTCCAGATACAAGGAGGGTCCTAGTATCAAAGGATGTTAAGTTCCTGGAATCAAAGGGGTATTATGCTGAGAGGAGTTGGGAAGAACTAAAGAATCTATCTCAATCTGCCTCGGACAGAGCTAATAACCTCAGAGTTATTATGGAAAGGCTTGGGATCAGTTTGCCAAACTCACCAGCCCCGGTCAGAGAGGTTCCAACACAAGCTGAAGAAGGTGTTGAGATCACTCATCTTGATCATGAAGGGGGTGATAGAACTGAGCAGCAGCCTGCGCAAGCTCAACCTGAAGAAAGCTCAGTATCTCATGATCAAGATGAGAGATCAGGAGCTGAGGAACAGATGGGAGAGCCAAGTGGAATCAATGATGAGGCTGAACCTGAGCTGATACATCCAAGAAGGAGTACAAGAGTCAGGAAACCAGCTTCTGATTGGAGTAAAACAAGAGTATACTTCAATGCTGAGGCTGTAGCACAACCCATTAGTGCTGTATGCTCACTAGCTCACTATCCAGCTGAGCACCAAGCCTTCATCACCGAAGTAGATCAAGAATGGATTCCAAAGACATATGAGGAAGCCATGCAAGATGAGGAGTGGGGAGCATCTGTTGGAGATGAGATGGGAGCTATGGAAAAGAATGGAACATACTTTGAAAGTGAGCTTCCCAAAGGAAAGAAAGCAGTGACAAGCCGGCTTCTCTTCACAATCAAGTATGGAGCCAATGGAAAGCCAGAGAGGAAGAAAACCAGACTGGTGGCAAGAGGCTACACTCAAGTTTATGGTGAAGATTACTTGGATACATTTGCACCAGTGGCAAAACTTCACACCATAAGAATCTTACTCTCCCTTGCGGTCAACTTAGAGTGGGACTTGTGGCAGATGGATGTGAAGAATGCATTTCTTCAAGGAGAGTTAGATGATGAAGTATACATGAGACCTCCTCCTGGCCTTGAAGACATGGTGAAACCAGGAAATGTGCTTAGACTCAGGAAGGCCATCTACGGATTGAAACAATCTCCAAGAGCATGGTACCACAAGCTAAGTTCAACATTGAATGGAAGAGGTTTTGTGAAGTCTCAAGCAGACCACTCTCTCTTCACTCTCACCAGCAAGGAAGGTATCATAGTCATACTGGTATATGTTGATGATATAATCATCACTGGTAGCAACAAGGAAGGTATCATCTCAACTAAATCTTTTCTCAAATCTACTTTTGATATTAAGGATTTGGGAGAGTTAAGGTACTTCCTAGGGATTGAATTTTGCCGCTCTAAAGAGGGGCTGTTCATATCTCAAAGGAAGTACACACTTGATATCTTGAATGAGGCAGGAACCATTGGAAGCAAACAGGCCAAAACACCATTGGAAGAAGGCTACAAGGTACTGCGAGAGGGGGAGTATGAAGCTACTCCATTCAAAGATGTCAAGAAGTATAGAAGAATGGTGGGCAAGCTTATCTATCTAACCATCACCAGACCTGATGTATGTTTTGCTGTGAACCAAGTAAGCCAGCACATGGGATCTCCTAAGGTGCATCACTGGAACATGGTGGAAAGGATCTTAAGATACTTGAGAGAGGCGCCTGGTCAAGGAGTGTGGATGGCATGTAACAAGAACACTGAAGTGGTTGGGTACTGTGATGCTGATTGGGCTGGAGATAGGGTTGATAGAAGATCAACTACAGGCTATTGCACCTTCATTGGAGGGAATCTGGTCACATGGAAGAGCAAGAAGCAGAAGGTGGTATCATGTTCAAGTGCTGAGGCAGAGTATAGATCAATGAGGAAGCTTACAAGTGAGCTTATATGGATCAAGGGATTGCTAAAGGACTTGGGGATCGAGATCAACACACCAATGACTATGCATTGTGACAACCAGGCGGCAATACACATTGCATCCAACTCAGTCTTCCATGAGAGAACCAAACACATAGAAGTAGACTGCCACAAGGTGAGACAAGCAGTGGAGCAGCAAGTGATCCTCCCATGCTACACAAGAAGTGAAGACCAGCTAGCTGATATCTTCACAAAGGCAGCAAGTACTAAGGTTTGTGAGTCCATCCATCCGAGGATGGGACTCATAGATATCTCATGTCACTGATCTCTCCTCCATGAAGTGATCTACTCTTTTTCCTTGGCTTGGATTTTATCCCACTGGGTTTTGCCTAGCTAAGGTTTTAATGAGGGATTGCTTCATGGCTTCCAAGCTTGACTTGTTCCATATGGTCAAGCTTGAGGGGGAGTGTTGACATGAAAGCATACAAGGCATGAAGGCTTACAAGATGAATAAGAGTGGACAAGATAAGCAAGAGTGGTCTCGGATGGTTATGAAGTGTGTTGCAAGGTTATCCGTACAAGACTTGATCCACACGGTATCAACTTAGTCTAAACAGCAAGGAAACCAAATAAACTTGCTAAGTATTGGTTTAGAAGGAGAGGAGACCGTTGGAGGATCAAGACAAGGAGGAAGATGTCGGCAACATTAAAATACAATAGAAGTCACATGTTCCTCTCTCCTTGGAGCCGTTTGAGACCTGTCACTATCTCGGCCAGTTCCTTGAGAAGACCAGCTTAGTTTAATCTAATTCTTATTGTCTTGACTTGGCCTGATATGGCTTTAAATATATGTTGTATGCAAGCTATTTTTGATTAAGGGAAATACAATTCCTCTTCTCTCATACTTTGCGCAATCTCTCTCTCTCTCTCTCTCTCTCGAATTATCCCTTCACTTCTCACACTGTTCTTGATAAATCACCTCATATATTCTCTTAATCCATACAATTTAACACTCCAGGCTGATTGGAAGACTCTCTTCTTCCAGAACTCTGATTCGGGGATACTCCTATCCCTAATCTTTCCAACATCACTCTCAGTGTTGTTGCTCTATCAGATGGAGCTTGAGACAAATCCTTCAAATTTTCCCACTCCTTTTCTTCATAATACCCTTTAGTTTCAACAAACTTCACTTCTCTAGACACCATCACTCTCCTTGCATCAGGATCATAACACTTATAACCCTTTTGAGTGATGGAATATCCAATAAACATGGCCTTAGTACTCTTGGCCTCCAGCTTGTTCCTCAGTTCTCCTGGAGTCATCACATAGCACACACATCCAAACACTCGTAGATGATCAATGAAAGGCTTCTTCTTATTTAACACCTCAAATGGAGACACATCATTCAGAATCTTTGTTGGAACCCGGTTGATAAGATAGCAAGCAGTTTGCACAGCATCTCCCCAAAATCTCTTTGGTACATTTGTGTGAAACATCATCGACCTAGCAACCTCCATTAAGTGCCTGTTCTTCCTCTCAGCTACACCATTCTGTTGTGGTGTATAAGGACAGCTAGTCTGATGCACAATCCCATTCTTGGCTAGATGACTCTTGAATGCATTGCTGATTTACTCACCTCCATTATCTGACCTTAGTATCTTCACAGAAGCATTGTATTGATTGGATACATATGCTTGGAAGTTCATAAAAGCCTCCAACACCCTGTCTTTAGATGGAAGCAGTGTTAGCCAAGTATACTTTGACTTCTCATCAGTGAAAGTCACAAAGTACTTCTGGCTATCTCGAGACATGCATGGAGCAGTCCATACTAATATTTTTAGACATTTAGATGTGTTTCAAGTGTTTAAAGTGTTTGAATAAGAGAATCCAAGCTCAAAGTCTAGAAATGAGTATGAGAGAATGCGAGAGTAGAGAGGAAATAGTTTAGTATCAAAGTGCTTAGTTCGATTAATGAGAGAGTTTACAATATATATAGGGAGAGAGTAAGCTAGGGTTTAATACAAATGAGTGGCTTAGACTAGTTCACTATTCTAAGGGAGGAGCGCATTTCTGAAATGCTTGGACCAGGTTCACTCCGCGTCTCCAGCTTGTGCCAGTCTGTCTCCGCAGCATAGTGACCTTATCCAGCATAGTAACCTCATCCACAAACGGTCACAAGACCAGCTTCTTCCTTAAACCTTCTTCTTGATCTAAAGTGTCTCGCTAACTTGCTTCACACTTCTCACCCATTTACTTACCTCAGTAACTTTCCCTTTCACCATGGTAACATAAAGTTACTGCCACAGTAACTTTTTCCCAACTTATGAAATGTGGTGAAAGGTTAAGTTATGAGGATCTTGGTTGAGATGATCCGTACGGATCCGTACTGTCCGTACTGTACGGATCACTCACCAACACTTAACCCCATTTTACTCCTCATCCTCTCAAGCTCAACTCTCCAATCCTCTAAGTAAACACCTCAACTTAACACTCCCCCTCAAGCTTGACCATGTGGAACAAGTCAAGCTTGGAATGCTGTTCAATCTCCCTCATTAAAACCTCAACAAGGAAAACCCATTTGGGACAAAACCTTGAAGAGGAAAAAGAGTAGAGACATCCCAGCAGGGGAGCATTTAGTTGTTACCTCTCAGATCAATGAGGCCCAGCCTAATGTGGATGGACTCCATTGTCTTCTGCCTTGCTGCCTTTGTGAACACATCAGCTAACTGATCTTCACTCCTTGTATAACATGGTAACACCACTCCAAGTACAATCATCTGCCTAACCTTGTGACAGTCCACCTCAATGTGTTTAGTCCTCTCGTGGAACACACTGTTGGAGGCTATGTGAATGGCAGCTTGATTATCACAATGCATGACCATAGGTGTGGCTTGATCAACCTCCAAATGCTTCAGGATTCCTTTGATCCACACCAACTCGTTAGTAAGCTTGAGCATTGCACGGTACTCAGCTTCAGCACTAGAGCAAGACACCACTTTCTGCTTCTTGCTCTTCCATGTAACCAGATTGCCTCCAATGAACGTGCAATAGCCGGTTGTTGATCTTCTATCAGCTCTATCACCTGCCCAATCCGCATCACAATATCCCACAGCTTCAGTACTCTTGTTACAACCCATCCAGATACCTAGACTCCTGGTTCCATTCAGATACATCAGCAACCTTTCCACCATTCTCCAATGGTGCTCCTTGGGCACTTGCATATGCTGACTGACTTGGTTAACCGCAAAACATATATCTGGCCGAGTGATGGTCAGGTATATGAGCTTCCCCACCAGCTTCCTATACAGCTTTGGATATTTGAACGGCCTGCTATCTTCAATCTCCCCCTCACGTGGAACTTTGTACCCATCCTCCATATGATAAAATGTGTGAATTAGGAGTGTAATACTTGTGAGAACTAGAGAATCAATGAGAAAGATGAGCAGGATCCGAGAGAGAGAGAGAGAGAGAGAGAGAGATGCGCAAGAGTAAAAGAGATTTGAGGAATTATATTTCCTTGATTGATTTGGTGTGCATACAACAATGTTAAATAGAGGATTTAGAGTAATAAGGACAACAAGAGATATATTAATCTAAGATGGTCTTCTCCATGCGCTGAGCAGAGAGAGAGTGACGAGTCTGAGGTTGGAAAGGGACAGCTCCCAACGGCAGGGAGAACATGTGACTAATATCATATTTAATTTGCCACTTGCTCTGATCTTGTCTTGACTTCACCAACGGTCTCCTCTATTCAAACCACTCTTCTTGACATATATTCTTCTTGCTTTGATACAAAGACTTGGTCGGATAGATTACTTGATCTCCAAGACTGTACGGAATTACTTGTCTTCCAAGCTTGTGCTGATCAAGTAATTCTCAACTCTCCGGATGACTTCTTATCCTTCTCTTCTCTATTTCTGTATGATCACACCTCTTTATTGATTCATGTCAACACTCCCCCTCAAGCTTGACCATATGGGACAAGTCAAGCTTGGAATGTCATGAAGCAATCCCTCATCAAAACCTTGCAAAGAAAACCCATTGGGACAAAACCTTGCAAGGAAAAAGAGTAGAATGCTTCATGGCAGGGGATCACTGACATGAGAGATCTATGAGTCCAAGCTTTGGATGAATGAACTCACAGACTTTGCTGCTGGCTGCCTTGGTGAAGATGTCAGCTAGTTGATCCTCACTCCGTGTATAGCATGGGAGTATCACTAGCTGTTCCACTGCTTGTCTCACTTTGTGGCAGTCCACTTCTATATGCTTAGTCCTCTCATGGAACACTGAGTTGCTTGCGATGTGTATTGCTGCTTGGTTGTCACAATGCATGGTCATTGGTGTACTGATCTCAATGCCCAAATCCTTGAGTAGACCTTTGATCCATATCAGCTCACTGGTAAGCTTCCTCATAGCTCTATATTCTGCTTCAGCACTTGAGCAAGATACCACCTTTTGCTTCTTGCTCTTCCATGTGACCAGATTCCCTCCAATGAATGTGCAATAACCTGTAGTTGATCTTCTATCTACTCTGTCTCCAGCCCAATCCGCATCACAATACCCCACAACTTCAGTGCTCTTGTTACACGCCATCCAAACTCCTTGGCCTGGCGCCTCTCTTAAGTATCTCAAGATCCTTTCTACCATGTTCCAATGATGCACCTTAGGAGCTCCCATGTGTTGACTCACTTGGTTCACAGCAAAGCACACATCTGGTCTGGTAATGGTCAAGTAGATGAGCTTGCCCACCATTCTTCTATACTTCTTGACATCTTGAAATGGAGTAGCTTCATACTCCCCCTCTCGCAGCACCTTGTAGCCTTCTTCCAATGGTGTTTTGGCCTGTCTACTTCCAATGGTTCCTGCCTCATTCAAGATATCAAGTGTGTACTTCCTTTGAGATATGAACAGCCCCTCTTTAGAGCGGCAAAATTCAATCCCTAGGAAGTACTTTAACTCTCCCAAATCCTTAATATCAAAAGTAGATTTGAGAAAAGATTTAGTTGAGATGATACCTTCCTTGTTGCTACCAGTTATGATTATATCATCAACATACACCAGTATGACTATGATGCCTTCCTTGCTGGTGAGAGTGAAGAGAGAATGGTCTGCTTGAGACTTCACAAAGCCTCTTCCATTCAATGTTGAGCTTAACTTGTGATACCATGCTCTTGGAGATTGTTTCAATCCGTAGATGGCCTTCCTGAGTCTAAGCACATTTCCTGGTTTCACCATGTCTTCAAGGCCAGGAGGAGGTCTCATGTATACTTCATCATCTAACTCTCCTTGAAGAAATGCATTCTTCACATCCATTTGCCACAAGTCCCACTCCAAGTTAACGGCAAGTGAGAGTAGGATTCTTATGGTGTGCAGTTTTGCCACTGGTGCAAATGTATCCAAGTAATCTTCACCATACACTTGAGTGTAGCCTCTTGCCACCAGTCTGGTTTTCTTCCTCTCTGGCTTTCCATTGGCTCCATACTTGATTGTGAAGAGAAGCCGACTTGTCACTGCTTTCTTCCCTTTGGGAAGCTCACTTTCAAAGTATGTTCCATTCTTTTCCATAGCTCCCATCTCATCTCCAACAGATGCTCCCCACTCTTCATCTTGTATGGCTTCCTCATATGTCTTTGGAATCCATTCTTGATCCAATTCGGTGATAAAGGCTTGATGCTCTGCTGGATAGTGAGCTAGTGAGCATACTGCACTGATTGGATGTGCCACGGCTTTAGCATTGAAGTAAACCCTTGTGTTGATCCAATCTGAAGCTGGTCTCCTGTTCCTTGTACTCCTTCTCAAGGTTTGTATTTGATCAGCTTGATTGTTGTCACTTGGTTCCTCATGAGTTTCTGTGGCTGCTTGTGGTTGTGATCCCATCTCTTCTTGATCATGAGATACTCCTGAGTTCTCTTCAGGCTGAGTTTGTGCAGTTTGATCATCTCCATGGCCCCCTTCATGATCAGGATGAGATACTCCAACTTCTTCTACTACTTCTTCAGCAGCCCGAGTGGATGTCTCCCTGACCTTTTCTGGTTCCTTTGGTAGACTGATACCAAGTCTCTCCATAATGATCCTCAGGTTGTTAGCTCTATCTGTGGCTGATTGAGAAAGATCCTTGAGTTCATCCCAACTCTTCTCATCATAGTAGCCTGTTGATTCTATGAACTTAACATCCCTTGATACCAGAACTCTTCTAGTCTCTGGTACATAACATTTGTAACCCTTCTGGTGAGTTGAATACCCAATGAACATTGCCTTTCTACTCTTGGCCTCCAGCTTGTTTCTAAGCTCTCCTGGAATCAAAACAAAACACACACACCCAAACACACGCAAGTGATCTATGGATGATTTAGTTTTGTTCAATACCTCATATGGAGTGGCATTGTGAAGAACTCTTGTTGGCGTGCGGTTGATAAGATAAGCAGCAGTAACCACTGCATCTCCCCAAAACCTCTTAGGCACATTGGAGTGAAACATCATGCTCCTGGCCACTTCCATCAAGTGTCTATTCTTTCTCTCTGCCACACCATTTTGTTGAGGTGTGTAAGGACAACTGGTTTGATGAATGATTCCGTGTGAAGCTAAGTGTTGTTTGAAGGCTGTGCTAGTGTATTCACCACCATTATCTGATCTAAGAATTTTAATCTTGACATTGAAATGGTTAGTGACATAATTCTGAAAATTTTTAAAGGCTTCTAGCACCCTATCTTTTGATTGCAGCAAAGTGATCCAAGTATACTTAGACTTTTCATCTATAAAAGTCACAAAGTACTTATGCTGTTCTCTAGATGCACATGGGGCAGTCCATACATCAGAATGGATTAAATCAAAGCAATTATCATAGATGGTCATTGATTTAGGAAACACATTTCTACAATGTTTTCCTAATATACAAGCCTCACAATCACTTTTAAAAGAAATACTAGGCAACAGGATGTTCAAAGCATGAGAATGAGGATGTCCTAATCTAGCATGCCATATTACATCTTTAGGGAATTCAGAAACAGAATTAAAATAGCAAGATAAATCAGAAGCTGGTCTTGTGTCCTCAAGCAAGTACAAGTCTCCCTTGGTAACACCTTTGCCAAGCAACTTACTAGAATCAATATCCTGAAAAGACACACTGTTAGGCCTGAAAGTAACTTGACAATTCAAATCATTAGTCACTCTTTTAACCGACAGCAAGTTAGATGCAAATGTGGGCATATAAAAAGCTTTAGACACTTTGTCAAACAGTTTGAGATCACCTACTCCTTCTATTGGAATTTTATCTCCATTGGCTATCATCACATTTCCTAAGGCAGGTTCAATGTTTTTAATCAAGCTTAAATCACTAATCATATGGTGTGATGCACCAGAATCAATAATTAGAGGTTTAGCAGTTTTAAAAACACTCATGGAACTACCAACAATGTGAGATGCACTAAGAGAAGTACCAAGAGTTTTAGGTATACCAGATTCTTTTAATGCTTTGATGAGAGCACTTAAGTCAGACTTTGTGATGATCTCATCTAGGTTGGCCCTTGGTGTAGCATACACTGATGCAGAGGTCATGGCACTCCCCACGCCACTGCTGCTTGCTCCCATAGGGTGTGGTGTGGTTGGCTCTGCTCCCTCAGTTGAGAGATTGGCTCTTGCATCCTGGTGCTGGGGGCGAGTCTCTCTGAACTTGTTTGGCTTCAAGTGAGGATGGAGAAGCCAGCACTTGTCCTTTAGATGACCTCTCTTCTTACAATGGTCACAGATCAAGGCTTTCTTCTCCTCTTGCTTGTAAGCCTTGTTGGCCACTGCTTCTTCAGCTTGGTGTGCCATGTTTAGGTCTCCTTTGTTACCAAATAAGCCCACTGATCCTTCCTCCTTCTGGATTTGAGCACATACTTCATCCAGGTCAGGAAGCTTGTCAGATCTCAAGATGTGCTTAATCAAGCTACCATAAGATGGACTGAGAGTGAGTAGCAGTCCAAACACTTTATCCTCTTCACGCCTGGTTAAGAGAGTGGTAGGATCAGTTGTGTGTGGCCTTAGTATCTCCATCTCTGCCCAAAGAGACCTGAACTTGCCAAAGTGAGGTTGAAACTCCCCATCTCCTTGGTTAAGGGCGCCAATGGCTCTTTTTACTTCAAATACTCTCGTTAGGTTGGAGACATTTCCATAGACCTTGTAGAGAGTGTCCCACAGCTGCTTGGTAGTCTCACAGTATGAGTAAGACTCCATTATTGCTGGTTCAAGAGAGCTGAGGAGAGCTGAGAGCACCATGAGGTCTTCTTGACTCCATTTCTCTTCATCAGCTACCACCTCTTCTTCTTTCCCATCTTTGCCTTGGATGGTTTGTTTTGGAGCTGCTTCTGTTATAGCATACTTCCATAAACCTCTTCCACCAAGAGCTCTCTTCACCATCCTGGCCCAAAAGAGATAATTAATCCCTTTTAAGGTCACAGGTATGTTGAGATGTTTGTTGTTGTTGTTGTTGTCTTCCATTTCTCTTCAAACCGCCAAGAACAAATCAAGAACAGGAGAGAGAGTGTTTGGAAACAGAGATTTTAAAACTAAAACAGAGTATTTGCGGAAGTGAGAATAGGTTTCAAGAGCTTTGATGCTCTGATACCATGATAAAATGTGTGAATTAGGAGTGTAATACTTGTGAGAACTAGAGAATCAATGAGAAAGATGAGCAGGATCCGAGAGAGAGAGAGAGAGAGAGAGAGAGAGAGAGATGCGCAAGAGTAAAAGAGATTTGAGGAATTATATTTCCTTGATTGATTTGGTGTGCATACAACAATGTTAAATAGAGGATTTAGAGTAATAAGGACAACAAGAGATATATTAATCTAAGATGGTCTTCTCCATGCGCTGAGCAGAGAGAGAGTGACGAGTCTGAGGTTGGAAAGGGACAGCTCCCAACGGCAGGGAGAACATGTGACTAATATCATATTTAATTTGCCACTTGCTCTGATCTTGTCTTGACTTCACCAACGGTCTCCTCTATTCAAACCACTCTTCTTGACATATATTCTTCTTGCTTTGATACAAAGACTTGGTCGGATAGATTACTTGATCTCCAAGACTGTACGGAATTACTTGTCTTCCAAGCTTGTGCTGATCAAGTAATTCTCAACTCTCCGGATGACTTCTTATCCTTCTCTTCTCTATTTCTGTATGATCACACCTCTTTATTGATTCATGTCAACACCATAGGCATCTTGGCTGTCTTCCCTTCATCTACACCTGCATCTTTCAAAAGATCAAGTGTATACTTCCTCTGAGATATGAACAAACCTTCCTTGGATCTACACAACTCAATTCCAAGGAAGTATTTCATTTCTCCCAAATCTTTAATCTCGAACACTGACTTTAGGAAAGCCTTAGTCTCTTGAATCCCTGTCTTATCAGAACCAGTAATAATTATATCATCAACATAGACAAGGATACAGATGATACCTGAGGGTGTGGTGAGGGTGAAGAGCGTGTGATCAAGTTCACATTTCTTGAATCCTCTCCCATTCAAGGTGGTGCTTAGCTTGTGGTACCACGCTCTTGGAGATTGCTTAAGTCCATAAATAGCTTTCTTGAGTCTCAACACATTCCCTTTCTTAACCAAGTGTTCTAGACCCGGTGGTGGTAACATGTAGACCTCATCCTCAAGTTCTCCTTGCAAGAATGCATTCTTGACATCCATTTGCCAAAGATCCCACTCCAAGTTCACAGCAAGAGACAACACCACTCTGATAGTATGAAGCTTTGCAACTGGAGCAAACGTGTCTATGTAGTCTTCTCCATAGGTTTGAGTGAATCCTCTAGCTACCAACCGAGTCTTCCGTCTGTCAATCTTGCCATTAGGTAGATACTTGATGGTAAAGATCCACTTACAAGACACTGCCTTCTTTCCTTTTGGCAATGTGCTTTCATACCAGGTATCATTCTTTATCATTGCACCAGCTTCATCATTCACTGAGTCTCTCCACTCTTGAATCAACATGGCTTCCTCATAACTCCTCGGAACATAGCTCTCATCTAAGCTCACTGTGAAAGCTTGATGTTCTTCAGGAAAGCTTGCAAAAGAACACACAGCTTGAGATGGATGCTCAACCGCTTGAGCATTGTAATACACCCTTGTATTCACCCAGTTGGATGCATCTCTCTTTACCCTTGTGCTTCTTCTCAAAGTAGGCTGTTGAGATTGCTGCACTACTTCCTCCTCATTCCCACTACTAGCCGCTTCTTCACTAGACTGACTTGCTTCAACTCCACCACTTGGTTGACTCTCTTCAGCTCCTGAACTAGAACTGGACATCTCAACACCTTGATCATGAGCACCAGAACTCTCCTCCGAACCAGAACTTTCTTCTGCTCCACTCGGTTCTTCTCCCCCCTCATGATCAAGGTGTGGTGCCTCCTGATGATTCCCATCACCTTGATTGTTCCCATTGGCCGGACCCTGATGATCCACATTGATTCCCATCCCTTCTAGGATAGTCCTCAGTACTGAAGCTCTATCACTGGTAAGATCCTTAAAATCTTCCTGGTTTTGCTCCTCATAGTACCCTCTTTCTTCTATGAACTTCACTTCCCTTGATACTAACACACGCCTTGTGTCAGGATCATAGCATTTGTAACCTTTCTGGCTAGTTGAATAGCCAATGAACATAGCCTTGACACTTCTTGCTTCAAGCTTGTTTCTCATCTCACTTGCAATCATCACATAACACAAGCAACCAAAGACCCGCATATACTCCAGATTAGGCTTGGACTGATTCAGTACCTCAAATGGGGACTTGCTTTGAAGCACCAAGGTTGGAGTTCTGTTGATCAAGTAACAAGCCGTGGATACTGCATCACTCCAAAATCTCTTGGGAACCTTTGACTGGAGCATGATGGTTCTTGCCACTTCCATAAGGTGCCGGTTCTTTCTTTCAGCAACTCCATTTTGTTGTGGAGTGTAAGGGCAACTCGTCTGGTGCAATATACCATGCTGTGCTAGATGATGCTTGAATGCATGTCCAGTGTACTCTCCTCCATTATCTGACCTGAAGATTTTTATCTTGGCATTGTAATGGTTAGTCACATAGGATTGAAAACTTTTAAATGCATCAAGCACCCTATCTTTGGTTGGAATTAAAGTTAACCAGGTGTATTTGGATTTTTCATCAATGAAAGAGACATAATACTTGAAATTATCTCTAGACAAGCAAGAAGATGTCCAAACATCAGAATGAACAAGATCAAAACAATTTTTATAAACCGTAGAAGAGTTTGGAAAAACAGTTTTACAATGCTTGCCTAAAATACAAGCTTCACAATCTTTGTTCTCAAAAGAAACACCTGGCAACATCAGTTTAAAAGCCTTATTATGAGGGTGTCCTAGTCTAGTATGCCACAATGCATTTTTACTTAGACTAGGAGCAGAAACAGAAGTAAATAAACAGCAACGATCAGAAATAGGAGCAAGATCTTCAAGCAAATATAAATCTCCTTTGGTCACTCCTTTTCCAATGAGCTTGCTACTCTCAATATCCTGAAACTTGACATCATTAGGGCTGAATATGACATTACAATTTAAATCAGTGGCACATTTCTTAACTGACAACAAGTTTGAGGTAAAGGTTGGCATATATAATGCCTTAGATTCCCTATCAAAGAGTTTAAGACTTCCTATCCCTTTGATAGGTATCTTTGCACCATCAGCAATCATCACATGACCAGTAGTAGGCATAATATTTTTTATTAAGCTTGTGTCACTGATCATGTGGTGAGTGCATCCGGAATCAATCACTAAAGGTCTAGTGATGATAGGCTTAGCAATGAGAGCAAGAATACTAGACGGTTTAAATGCATGCTCAATCTTAGCAATATTTGAACTACTAGAATGATTATGCATTACTCTTAAACTATCCAGCATCCTAGCATTTCTATCAATCTCAATGCCTTTATCTATCAACCTAGCACCAAAGGATGAGCCCTCAATGTTACCATTTTCCTTGAAGAGTTTGATCAAGGCATCAAGATCAGACTTCTTGAGATACTCTTGATCACTTGTCCCGCGATTGCTTGGTTCACCAGAGTAAGCAACCATGGACCTCTCTTCATTAGTTTCCTTGCTGGTACTCGCACCACTGGATTTCTCAGCCTTGTATCCTTTCTTCTCACGATCTTTCATGAACTTTGCCGGCTTCAGATGAGGGTGGAGAATCCAGCACTGACTCTTCTTATGTCCATGCTTCTTGCAATGATCACAATCCCCATCAAACTTCTCATACTTCCCTTGAGTCGCCTTGTTTGCTTGTGGGACTTCCTCTTGCTCAACTTGTGCAGCTTGATTCACCAGTGCAAGCTCCCCTTTCTTCCCAAACAAACCAATGGTACCTTGCTCCTTTTGGATTCTTGCAACCACATTTTCAAGATCCGGCAAGTTGTCCTCTCTCAACAAGTGTTGGATTAGCCCTTGGTATGCTGGATTCAATGTGAGTAGAAGCCCGAACACCTTGTCTTGCTCTCTCCTCTTGTTAAGCTCATCCGCATCCACAGTACTTGGCCTCAACATCTCAAGTTCAGACCAGAGTGATCTAAACCTTCCCAAGTGTTTAGTAAACTCCATATCCTCTTGAACCAAGTGGTTCAATGCATGCTTAACCTCAAACACTCTGCTTAGGTTTGAGGTGTTTCCATACACCTTCTTTAAGGTGTCCCATAGCTCCTTAGCTGACTCGCAGTAGCTATATGCATCTAGGATAGCTGGATCGAGTGAGTTTTGAAGAACTGACAGCACTTGCATGTCTTCTTGTTCCCATTTCTCAAACGCATCTTGAGCAGCTTCTCCTTCATCACCTCCTTGAGTGATGAGCTTTGGAGCTTCACCTACAGTGATGTGCTTCCACAAGCCTTTCATTCCCACAGCAGTCTTCACCATCCGAGACCACACCAGGTAGTTGTTTCCCTTGAAACAAACCGCAACCTTCATCTTCATGCTTCCTCCACTATCCATGACAAAGACACTAACTTTTTAACACCAACGTCTTGAGTTTTTCACTAAGAGTTTCAACCAACACAAACAAGATTCTTCTAAGCTTCCGCGAACCACCAAAGTATCCCCGAGAGTTTGAATCACCACAAAGTAACAATCTTTCTTCAAGGAACCAGCTTGAACCGCCAACAAACAAGTTTGAATGTTTAAATCTTGAACAAACCGCCAAAAACTAACAACGAATCTAGCTTGAGTCTTCACAGCTTCAACGAACCACAAAGAAACAAGCTTGAGCTCCGAAATCGCCAAGAACACCAAGAACACCAAGAACACCGAGAAGATCTTCAAAGCTTCAGCTTTGAATCTTCAAAGTTAACTCTCGAACCAAAGATCTTCTAACCAGGCTCTGATACCATAATATTTTTAGACATTTAGATGTGTTTCAAGTGTTTAAAGTGTTTGAATAAGAGAATCCAAGCTCAAAGTCTAGAAATGAGTATGAGAGAATGCGAGAGTAGAGAGGAAATAGTTTAGTATCAAAGTGCTTAGTTCGATTAATGAGAGAGTTTACAATATATATAGGGAGAGAGTAAGCTAGGGTTTAATACAAATGAGTGGCTTAGACTAGTTCACTATTCTAAGGGAGGAGCGCATTTCTGAAATGCTTGGACCAGGTTCACTCCGCGTCTCCAGCTTGTGCCAGTCTGTCTCCGCAGCATAGTGACCTTATCCAGCATAGTAACCTCATCCACAAACGGTCACAAGACCAGCTTCTTCCTTAAACCTTCTTCTTGATCTAAAGTGTCTCGCTAACTTGCTTCACACTTCTCACCCATTTACTTACCTCAGTAACTTTCCCTTTCACCATGGTAACATAAAGTTACTGCCACAGTAACTTTTTCCCAACTTATGAAATGTGGTGAAAGGTTCAGTTATGAGGATCTTGGTTGAGATGATCCGTACGGATCCGTACTGTCCGTACTGTACGGATCACTCACCAACACTTAACCCCATTTTACTCCTCATCCTCTCAAGCTCAACTCTCCAATCCTCTAAGTAAACACCTCAACTTAACACATACATCTGAGTGAACTAGATCAAAGCAATGCTCATAGGTTGCCTCTGAAGTTGGGAACACCGTTCTACAATGCTTCCCTAGTATGCATGCTTCACACTCCAAATGATTGAATGACATGTTAGGCAGCACTAATCCAATGGCTCGAGCATGTGGATGTCCTAGCCTTGCATGCCAAATCTTGTTGTCAACTCTCTCAGCAGCGCTACTCAAACACATAGGATCGGGAGAAGCTTTAGCTACTTGGAGATGGTATAGCTGATTCTTGCTATCCCCTCTACCAATGACTCTTCCAGTCTTCAAATCTTGAAACTCCACTTCTTCTGGCCTGAATACTACTTGACAACCAAGATCAACCGTTGCTCTTTTCACTGATAGCAAGTTTGATTCAAACCGAGGCATGTAAAAGGCATTAGTCTCCTTGTCAAACAGTTTGAGCTTCCCCACTCCTTCTATGGGAATCATGTCCCCATTTGCTATCTTTACTCCTCCACTAGATGTTTTTATATCCTTTAGTAGATGTCTATCACTGATCATGTGATGACTCGCTCCAGAATCAATGATGATAGGTTTGTTTGATATGAATGCTTTGGTAAGAGAGCCATCTCTCCGGGTCGTAACCAAAGCATACATATGCTTAACAAACTCACTCCATTCCTTCTTTGTTACATGCTCATCTTCTTCTGGCTTCTTTGGAGCCATGCTTCCTTCTCCCATATAGGCAGAGTAGTTGCATACTCCCACAACTCTCTTTCTACACCTTATCATGCTGCTAAACCCCTTAGCTAGCCTTCTCCCTTTCCTCTTCTTCCGGAAGCTCTCACTCCTACTCCCGGTTAACAATTCTCTCATCATCTTGTGTGCTCTCTCCACCAGTGCACACATCCCTTCCACATCCGCGAGTTGTTCTCCATTGAGAACCATCTCTACTAGTCATCCATAAGATGACTCCATGCTCGCCAAGAGCCTTGCTATCACCTCTTGCTTTGGTGTAGCATCCACATGAGTTCTCAACCCTTGTAGCTCATCCCACAAGTGTTGCAGCTCCATTACATGATCTCTAACTCCAAGGATCCCCTCCTTGACTTCATACACTCTCCTAAGACTGATCTTGTTCTCATGAACATCTTCAATCTCCTTATGTAATGTACTCGTTTCTCTTGCTGTCTGATCTTCCTCAGCAGCTATCTCCTTTAGTAACTCTGCCTTTGCATAGTTACTCCTATCAGTGGCCATCTCCTTCAAAGATCCCACCTTTACACCATTACTCCCAATCCCACAGCTCTCCAAAGCTATCTTCAACCAGACTGACCAACTCCACTTCATTTCCCTGTTACACTTGTTGTTCTTCATCACTAACCATCAACAATCACAGAGATCAACACACAAGACTCAGAAATCCACAAACAACATCCAAAGCGCCAAGCTTTAGCTTAAATCTTCCTTCAAGGCTCTCAAAGACAACTCGCCAAGCTTCTCAGCAAGCTAGACTATCTTCCTGAGCTTGTCACACACCTAAAGGAACCTCCTTGAAGCTTGCCCTCCAAAAGAAACACCAACAGACCCAAACTCAAAACGAAAAAGGATCTAGCTCACCAAACACTCAAGAACACTCAAGAACATTCTTCAAAGATCACGAAATACTCTTCCCTTTTAATTAACCTGGCTCTGATACCATATTATTTTATAGTTTAGAAAGAGTATTAAGAGATTGAGAGAGTTTGTGAATCAAAGATCTAAGAGTTTAAGAACAAAGAAATCATCTTTTCACTATTTGAGAGCCCATACAGCATGTTTTATTAATAAGCTGAGATTACAAATATATAGAGAGAAGTAAGACAAGGGTTTGCGCAGAAGCTAAAGAGAAAACACTATGCTAAGCATGTGAGGTCAACATGGCAAGGCTGGCTGGTTTGAAATGAAAGGCTGAGAGAGCTCACATGCTTTGGACCTTTACAGCCTGTCCAAAGCTGTCTATGCTCGCCTCTCTTCCTCTACACAGACCACAACGGTCTGATCACTATTCATAGACTCTTCCTTAGTCCAAAGCACTTGCCATCTCTTCTCACCATCAAGGTAACTTCCTTTTACCTTTAACTGAGCAGTAACTTTTATTTTACTGTGGTAAATAAAAGTTACTGTAATAGTGCCATCTCCAAATCTGCTTAACTCTTCTTCTCTTCTCTTCTTAGCATCTCATCTCAACACTTGACACATGAACCCTTCTCATGTTTGGATCATAGCATTTGTAGCCTTTCTGAGTAGTAGAGTAGCCAATGAATACAGCCTTAGTGCTTCTGGCCTCTAGTTTGTTCCGCTGCATACCTGGCTGTAACACATAACACAAGCACCCAAATACACGCAAGTGATCAAGGGAGGGTTTCTTGTTGTTCAATACCTCATATGGAGTGAGGTCATCTAGTACTCTTGTTGGGGTTCTATTGATAAGGTAACATGCTGTCATAACTGCATCACTCCAGAAACGTTTGGGCACGTTGGTATAGAACATCATACACCTTGCCACTTCCATCAAATGTCTATTCTTCCTCTCAGCTACACCATTTTGTTGTGGTGTATAAGGGCAACTTGTTTGATGGATGATGCCGTGTTTAGCAAGGTGATTTTTGAATGCATGACTTGTGTATTCTCCTCCATTATCTGACCTGAATACTTTGATCTTAACATTGAATTGGTTAGTTATATAGTTTTGAAAATTTATGAAAGCATCTAGCACCCTATCTTTGGTTTGAATCATGGTAAGCCAAGTGTATTTCGATTTTTGATCAATAAAGGTGACAAAATACTTATGATTCTCCCTAGATATGCATGGTGCAGTCCACACATCAGAATGAATAAGATCAAAGCAGTGTTCATAAATCGTGGAAGACTTAGGAAACACAGTCTTGCAATGTTTGCCAAGAATACAAGCTTCACAGCCATCATTTTTAAAAGAAACATTAGGCAATAAAAGGTTCAGAGCCCTAGAGTGTGGATGACCTAGTCTAGCATGCCATAATACATTATTGTTAACAGGAATTGAAATGAAAGCAGTAGATAAATCAGCTGCCGGCTTGATGTCTTCAAGAAGGTACAAGTCTCCCTTGCTCAGACCATTGCCAAGCAACCTACTAGTCTCAATATCCTGAAACACAACCTCATTAGGACTAAATATCACCTTGCAATTTAAATCATTAGTGACCTTTTTCACAGATAAAATATTAGATGCAAAGGATGGCATATAAAAGGCACTAGTATCTTTTTCAAACAGTTTAAGAGTTCCAACACCTCTAATTGGTATCTTATCCCCATTTGCAATCATCACATTCCCTAGAGCAGGTTTAACATTACTAATCAACCTAGAATCACTAATCATGTGATGAGAAGCTCCTGAATCAATCACAAGAGGCTTAACACAACTAGTTTCATGAGTTGAAGTAATGCAAGTAATAGGTGATTGTAAGGATGCATTAAGAGAGATACCGAGTGTGTTACCAGAGTTGTCCTTGAGGACTTTGATGAGAGCCTGAAGGTCTGACCTCCTAATAGTCTCATCCTGAGCAGTCCCCATGGCTGAACTCCCACTGAATGTTAAGGCCTTTCCATCACCAGGAACCATTGCTTGCTTTGGTGTAGATGAACCTCCCATCTCACCAGAGAAATGGGCTCTAGCATCAGCATATGGAGTTCTGAACTTCTGAGGCTTGAGATGTGGGTGGAGGATCCAGCATTTGTCCTTGCCGCGACCCTTCTTCTTGCAGTGATCACACACCCACACTTTCTTCTCTTCTGGTTTGTAAGAGCCCTTGTTTGCCACGCCCATCTCTTCTTCTTCTTTGGCTTGGTTTGCAATGATAAGAGCTCCTTTTCCTCCAAAGAGCCCCACGGAGCCCTTCTCCTTTTGAATCTGAGCACAAACATCATCAAGAGATGGGAGACTCACACCCCTCAGGATGTGTTTGATTAGGTCATTATACCCGGGGTTGAGGGTGAACAGCAAAGCAAAGAGTTTGTCTTGTTCCCTTCTCTCATTCAACACATCAGGGTCCAAGGTTGCTGGTCTCAACATTTCCAGCTCTGCCCAAAGGGATCTGAACTTCCCAAAATGTTTATCAAACTCAGTATCCTCCTGACACAAGTTATTGATAGCCCTCTTGACTTCATACACACGGTTGATGTTGGAGACATTACCAAACACCTTCTTGAGTGTGTCCCACAAGTCTTTGGAAGTCTCACAGTAGTCATAGGCTTCCAAGATTGTTGGTTCAAGGCTGTGTTGAAGGATGGACAGAACCAGGAGATACTCTTGAACTCTCTTCTTGTTCCCAGCATCCGCATCAGCTTCCACCACCTCCTTACCATCCTCTCCTAGGATAGTCTTCTTCTTGGTGTCTACGCCTTCTTCAACAACTCCCCAGAGACCTCTGCCTCCTAGAGCTGTCTTGGTAAGCCGCGCCCAGTGTAAGTAGTTACCTCCTTTGAGAGTAACTGGAATAGTCACCATTCTTGAGTTTTCATGAGAGGAACCAGAGGAATCCATAAGAACAGCTCAAGAATAGTTGAACAAGGTGTTTTGAAAAGAAAGAAAGAAAGAGAACTCTCAAGAACAGTTTGAACAAACTTTGCTATTTTTGGTAAAATCTGGAGATGAACTTGAAGAACACCTCAAGAACACCAAGAACTTTGCCAAAAATAGAACTAGAACAAGAACAAGATGTCTCACGGGTGAAAAGAAATAGAGAAATCAGAGAATGTGTTTGCGTAAGTATTAGGTCTCAAGAGCTTAATGCTCTGATACCATGAAAGAATGTTAAGATTAGAAGTATGGAGAGATGATTGAGAGAGAATGGCGAGAGTGAGAGACAAAGAGAATGAAAGACATAATTCTTGATACTAAAATGGTTTGCATACAATGAGTATATAAAGAGAGACAAATCTCTTGGATAATAATAAACAAAGACCTTGCAACAATACTAAACAAGTCTGGCGTATGGACAGAGATGAGCAGAGTGGGCAGAGTGAAAGGGACATGTCCCAACGGTTGGGAACCACTCTCTCCTTAATCTCACCCGTGACCTTCCTTCAAAGTCGCCAACCATTTATCTCATTTGGCGAGTTTCTTCTTCTCCTCTTCTCATCTCTTAAGTCTTCACATTATTTGAATATCCAACTTTGCTACCTTGTGCTCCAAGTTAGGTTAGTTGTACGGACACACTTGATTCACAAGTACTCGTGATCCTTTGCTTTCTCATGCTTGATCTGATTTCTCTTTACTCATGATGCTTCATCTCAACAATATCGTGGTTCATCCTGGTTTGATAAGAATCATGAAGATAATGGCATATGTCCGAACAGGCTAATCTGGAATCATCTGGATAGAAGG